>NC_054059.1:58966364-59116551 GCF_017639655.2 Falco naumanni | reverse complement strand
AGAATTAACAGCATTCTCCCACTTCAATGTTAAAAACAGTTACCCACCTTTTGATTTCTGAGTTTCCACAGATGCTGTAAAATAAAAGAAAACATTCCAGGAAACAAATTTTGCAAATGCGTAATGAAGTTAAGATTGATTCTAACACCTCTTCCTTGGTCAATATGCTACCTATCTATGCAAAGCAGGCATTCGGTTTTTTATGCAGCGAACTGACAAACACATATGTTGCTTGTTTGGACAGTCTCATCACAGATGACTAATTAACCTGCAGATTAAAAGCAATGGAAAACAAGGTCAAGAGGTAACTCATATGGAGCTTCAATAGCTCCACTGTTTTCAGTAATGAGTATGAGTAACGAAGAAGAGAGGAGGAGTAAAACCAGGTTTCAGAACAGGCGCATATCAAACATAGGCGGGGCATATGTGATAGAAATCCCCTTGCAACAACTACAGAAATTTGGGGAAGTATAGGATTTATTTTTGATTTGAGTTTAATGAAAACTCAAAGCACAGAGCTCTTCTAGTGTTGATACAGAGGAAGATCCAGCTTCAATTCTCCCTTGAACATATACTTTTTTTCAGTTTGTTTATTATTCTTCATAATTGCATTAACTAAATCCAAATGAATTGCACTACCACATTTCTCTTTCTTCATTATTCACACCTTCATTCTGAAGCACTGTGACAGGTTTCATGCTGTAGAAAAGGACAGATTCATTTTTCTATAAATTGACTGTCTACTGTAGGTAGTTTTTGCTCAGAATTTAAATCTGAGAAAATAGAGTCATCTGACGAATGAGTCATCAAGCTTGGCTGGAAATCTTTATGCTCTCCCAAACTTGGATAAATTGGAGAAATAGATTCCAGTCAGGGATAAGAAGAGCTCCCAGCTACGACAATAAAATGCATGGGTGCTTGGAACAAAACCAAACCAAACTGCACAGCCTACAGTTTTCCTTCCCTCCACACTCTGAAGCTCCTATTTTGTGTTTTGTTCTCCATTCATTTACTGTAACCTCCAAGCAGTCCCCCCTTCCTTGAAAAGATAAAGCTTTTAAAAGCCGAAATAAAAACATTCTCACCCTCATTGTTCTTAGCAACTTTTGATCAGATCTCAGTTTCAGAAGACCAAATGGCTGTGTGTCTGCCCCACAGCCACTGATTTGCTCAAGTAACTTTAATTAAACCAGCAAACCTTTATCTCTGCCCTCACTTTTTTTGTTCCTTTACCTAATCCTGTCTCAATTTAAAATCAAACCAGATAAATGGGACTCTAAAACTTACTGTCTTTCACAGGTCTTACCATGTACTTTTCCTTCTTTCTTTGCTGTTTTGGCTGTAAAAACAAACAAAAATCAAATATTGATTTCGTGACATGAATTAATTTAAAGCATTAGGAAAGTTGAAAAGTAAGACAAAAAGGGGAAGAATATTCACCAGTTTCTGTTCTTTTTTCTTTCTTGTGTGGTTCTGAAAAGAGAAAAAAATCAAGTATACTTCTTTCTTCTTGCAATGTTTTTTTTTTTTTGTTGTTGTTGTTGCTCTGGAAAATCATTTTTGTGTGTTTCTAGCAGTGGTTGGATGTGACATATTCCTTTGGACTCACTTCAGGCGAGCCCTTCGCTACTTCCCTGCATGTCAAAATAAAACCTTTATAGTTGTCCTCAGTGGTTTTCACACAGCTCAAACAGGGTCAGATTAGCTGTTATTAATGGACATCAAAGGATTTAACTCTAATAAAAAGGTGCTAAAAGGAAAGTCTAGAAACAGCGTGCATCAAAATATCTGCAGTTTTACTTCAGGGTAGTCTAAATGGAGGCCTCTCAACCACCTGTATGTGCCTTAGGACACCTGTGGTATGGTCCTTGCCTTTCTTCAGTGGAAAGACTGGAAAAGCAGCTGAGCATGTATTCCAGCCACAGGAGAAGGGGAGGGGGTCCTGGCCTCTTTTACAGAAATACACAGCGAGGGGGGAATCCATAGCCCACAGGAGCTAATCGCCAAAACAGGATCTGGAACCTGAAGCTGAAAAACTTCATCCACCTAAACTCTGTACCCTCTGGCAAACTATGACTGGGATTTACGAATTTGTAATGGTAGTTTCTCTAACAGCTCTTTCTATCTTGCCAAGATCTGCTCTCAAGCCCCCTCAGGGAAGGAGTAGGTGGCCTACCAGGGGGAAGAGGCAGAGACTGAATGTGGCTTGGAAACTAAGTGTGATCTGCCAGCAAGGGCTGACGTTCACAGCAGCAAAAAATAGATATGTTTTTGCTGTCTGCAGATGATGTCTGCAGATGCTTTTAAACCGCATGGGGAAAGGCTCTGCTGTGCAGGTTTGGATCCACACAGGAACATTACTTCAAGAGTATTTGGGTTGACTGATGACAACATAAAGGCAGTTTCTATTAGATACATGCTTGTGGCTTACCGGTATCTGATGATTATATTTTCTCCATGTTTGGTTTATAGAATATATATTTTTATTAATGCTGTGGTATAGGGTTGAGGAATATTCATGTTTAAACAGTTTTCACTCTAAAATCAAGATGTAAAGTTCCATGTTCAAAGTGAATCTGAACGTTGTAACCTCACTAAAAGCAAGCCTATCCTTACATTTGAGCTATCCTGGAACTGAATAAGCAAAAAGGAACAAGAACTTTCAATATAAAATTGAATATGTTGATTAATAACATCAGTATGAGTATTATTCACATGAAATATTAACTCATAATCAATATTAATACTGAATGCACAGTGGACACTAAAAAAGGTATACTCCATGCAGAGCTATGAAAAAATAATGTATATTAAAAAAGGCAGGCTGATTTGAAATATGAAAAAAAACCCCACAACTGCTAAGTTTTAAACAAAAGATGTCATTGCTCCACACTCCCACGGCCACTAAATCTGTATCAAGCAATACATGTAGTTCTATCTGAAATAAAAGAATTTTTCTCTGAGTTTTTTTAATCTATCCGAGGACCCAGCTTATATATAATTTAAAGGAAAATGTAGTTTCTAAAATGTAGTCTTACTCTGAGTTCTTAAAAAAAATACTAAAAATTAGATTTCGATTTTTCTGGTTTTACCAAATGTATTGATGGAATTTCATCACAATTTCATAAGCAAAATCTTTTAGCAAATCCAGACACATTAAAGCATCAAGACTAGCTGACTGAAATCAGGGACCTAGCTTTAATAGAGTTATATAAAGCACACTTTAATGTATTTATCATAGAACATATACACATTTAAAATATTATATGTGCTTTATAGTCACATTGTATACGAAAGGTGACATTCTGTGGAAATGGTCATGGAGCAGGTCAAAGCAATGAGCCAGGGATATGAGTTTCCTAGCAATATGGAAAAGTGATGGAGCTAGAGACTGAGCTGGCATTAAAGAGTTTATGGCCTGAATAAAACCTGTATTTTCTTAATGGCATCCTACCTTGGGTGGCATCCCTAGCACAAGTCAAGGAGGAGAAATACAGCAAGAAGTGAAATGAGAAATTTGGGACTCAGTAGTTTGGCTGTCTCTATGAGCTTAATCATAACAGCTGCAGCTTTGGTTCTGTGCAGCCCAAGTGCTCTTCAGAGTATCCAATTTCATATAGATATTTTAGGACTCATTCTGTGAAATGAATATTTTGATTGGTTTCGTGGGGTTTTCTGTTTTGCTATTGCTCAGGACAGCTTCCTGGAAACTGAAGAAAATGTAATTATGACTTTAGTGGTTCTGAGGCAATTATTTTTCCCTCTCATTCTATGATCTGTCAGCTCTCATGAGATCAGGGAACAGCATGACATTAACAACACTCAGCAAGTGTTTTTGCAAAGTATAAAATTTTCCATTTGTTTAACTTTATTTCCTGTTTTTCAAAACTGTAAACATTTAGGAAGTTCTATAGGGGTTCTTTTGTAACAGCTTTACTTCCAGAGCATATGAAATAAGATCCTTTCCTGTGAGATAAATGTAAAAAATGAATAACATAGGATATGACATCAAGGAATTCTGGGGAAATCTGGCAGGGTATGAAATTCCAGGTGATTCCTGCTCTGATATTTTAATGGAATGAACTGAAATTTTGTTACATGAGACATAAACTTCAGGAAAGGTCATACCTAGATCTTTCCTTTTTGCTACAAGTTATCATTGCTTGAGCTCAATGTCTTTATTTTTTTTGTTTGTTTTTACTAGAAGTACTTAGCATGACACTGAAAGGATATTGTCAACCATAGACATGTTAGGCATTTGCCATGACATTTGTTATTTTTTATATATTTAAACATTTTTGGGTTTATTGTGGTTTTATTTTATTTTTATTTTATACAATTGTGTTTTTATTCAGGCAAATTTTGCTGGCAATATATTATTTTTCTACCATGCATAGCACTGAGATTTGATTTAGTTTGACATTTCACCACCTTTATAAGCTCTGATGCTGCAAACAAATGGCTTTTCTTTTCTATGAAAATTGACAAAGTTATGTATAACATGCCCATAAAACCATAGAAATGTATTTTTTGTTTCATTACTAGTCACTTACTTCTAGACACTCCTGGGATAGGTGGAAGACAAAAGAGAACTGGAACATGCCTCTGCAGCTCTTCCCTAAGCCACAGTCTTCCCTAAAGCACAGTGCTGAGAAGCATCTAGGCTGGCACATTTGCTGTGGTGCACTTTAATCTTTACTACCAGGATGGACAGTCACAAACTGTGACCCTCCACCATCTGTCAGGAAAGAACAATCGATATCCTCTCCTAATTTGTACAGCTATGTGTGCACATATATGTGTGTTATCTCCTAATCCAGATAAAGCATTTATGCCTAAGAAGTGTTCAGAAAAATAAAAATTGTATATGGAATCACACAGATTGGGAAAACTTTAAATAAATGGTATTTGAAGTGGATCTGCTGTTCTGCAGTATACATATGTCAAATAACCAACACCATTCTGTTTGCACTCAGCAGCTGCATAAAAATGGTATTTTCTGTATTGTTTAATTTTTAACACAAGTATTTCAGTGAAGCATGCTGTTGTCATACACCATGCAGTGTCTTGAATACTTAAATCCTTAAAGAGCAGAAAGTTAGCCTGGTCTTACAATCTTCTAATCTTCGTTTTATAGGCTATATGCCTGTCATTTCCTTTCTCAGACCTTCATATCACGTTAGTTAATTAAACTGAATGAGACAGGGTGGTAAAGCCCTCCAAGATATCCTTTAATTAAGAATATTGTGAACACAAGCAGCTAGATACAGAAAGGATCCTGTTAGTGCCTTGTGTTGAAAGGAAAAGTTGCAATATGAGCTCAGTCACATAGTTAGACCTGAGATAATCCACATGAGAAAGTTTTGCATCAAACTAGGTTTTTCCAGTTCTCCTGCTCCTAAGAAGTACTTGTTCTGTTATATTTGACTGCCATTCTACTTACTGGATCAAAGAAAGTCACTGTCATCATACATTTTGATGTATAAAGATAATGAACTGCACAAATACAGTTCTTTCCAGAATAAGAACACACCAAGGAAACCCCTTACTTGGTGAGATCATGCCACACATATACCTGCTCCCCTATAAATGAACATCTTTTGAGAAGGGTAACAAACAGTTGTTCTGATGGATTTTTGTGAAGAAAAGGAAAGCAAGTGATGGTTCTCTGCATCGATACCTTTGTATTGGAAATCTGCTACCATGTTGGGAAATATTTGGGAAAAACATTGTACAAAGAAAAGAAAGAAAAGAGGCCTGGATGAAATGCAAATGCATTCAGTCCAATCTATTGAGTCTGTAGATTTTCTTCACAGGCAGAAGACAAAGGCATCAAAACTAAGGATGAGAGTTTTCACCATTGAGAAATGTCTCAGGATCCCTGAATAAGGTAGAAGCCACCAAAATGATTTAAAGACTTTTCTGCAGAGGATTAGGGTTATACTGTCCCCTTTAGTGATTTCACATAACAAAACAAACAAACAAACAAATAAATACTTGAGAGGCAGGAGATAGAGGCGCTGCCTCATATCCAAGCACCTGCTTAAACTAATTACCTTAGCTTCACTTTAAGTCAGCTCATTCCTTGTTTAATACAGCTCTTGAATCATTTTGGATGTATGACTGATGCTCAGAGAGGAAGCTGGTATTAGGATAGACACCGTTAAATTCTCCAGGGTCCCTGAATTTGAGGTGATGTGGTTGGCCCTCAAAGGCAAGCTAGATACTTGTGTTTTCAAAATCCTCCCGTATAAGCATATATCAGTTTTGCTATCAAAGTCATTACGGGGAGGAGGCTAAAGTAGTCATACCTTGGGAAATACCTCTTTATCTTTTAAAGGAGACAACAGGATCTGCCTTTTCCTTAGAAGGTGTACACACTAAAAAAAAATCTTGATGTTAAAATAACTTTAATAGTACGTGATCTTCTGTGTTACATGGACATACTTGAATAAAGATTGCTGGAAACCTTCATTCAAGCCTAGTACACCTTTTCTTACTCATCAGCAAGCTAAATGGGGGGAGTAAAAAAGAAAAAAGAAAAGATGCGATCAAAATTGTCTTTAGGATGTTGATTTTAGAAGGTGAGGTCATTCTTAGATTTCAGATCCTTCTTTGAAGTTGATAGGATCTGTCCTTCCACACTTGAGTAGGCAGAAAGTCTATCATCTCTTTTTAGAATAACTCAGAGGGAAAGCAAGCACCTTCTTTTCACAAGGCTCCAGTACAATTGTAGTGAAGCCTAAAGAAAAAGCTGTCTCTCAGAAAACAGATAGATACTTTTTCCTCTCCAAAGCCTGAAATGCTCTGTTAGTTTTGCAAAAATTGGGATAATCAAGAGAAAAGGAACCAGCATAAGGAGGAAATGGAAGGAATGCAGATGTCTGATGTCTGCCCAGCCAGCCTTGCAAAGCTCCTCTGAGTTAGAGGAAAAACATTCTCCAAGGACTCAAATCACATGCAAATACATCAGTTGCTCAAGTCAACACTCTTGAAGCACATACTTATGTAAATGTAGAATATATTTGATCACTCCTAGGAAAACGCTTTCATCACTTTTGCCATGTGAGAAGGGGAAGGTTTGGGTCTTCTGGTTTCCCATCAGAAGGAGCAGAACCGGTGCACAGTGTGGGTGTATTCATAGACACACAGATCCCTAATTTCCCATTGGAATAATTTTTTTTTTTTTATTTAGAATCCTCAAAAAGAAAATTAGTTTAATCTTACAGTTCTGACTAGGGCACTGCCTGTGTTCAGAACTGGTGTACCGCCCTTGAAAAGGACACTTTCCAAAATCCTTATATGCTATGAACAGAGCCCTTGTGGAAAGATTCATTCTTAATGCCTATCATTAGCACTAATTTATTTTAAGAACAAATTAACTTCACTAGCCATAGGATTTCTGACACAAGCATTCAGGTTAAGGCTTAGGTGGCAAAAATGTAATTTATAAACATGTTATAGTTCTTTAATGCAGAGAACTAGAATCTGCTAGTTGATCCTTAGCTGTGATAAAGCTTAACCTGTATTTCTTTTTAAATATAGGTTTGAGGAGTACCTCCAGCCTTTTGAGAACTAAGATGAGTAAGCTGCTCAGGTGCGAGTATTTCCAGTCAATCCATATGAGTAGAAGGACACTCTATTGGATTTAGAAAAATCACATCCATTTGAATCAACAGCAGCTCTATGGAGATATTTCCTACATCACTCCTAGTGGAACTTCTCAAAGGAGGGCAACAAGCAACATGACAAATTACTGAGCACAAGATCAGGTGCAGCAATTGTATGCATACTCATAGACAACAGCAAGGTGAAAGTAATTCAGTTTTCTTGACAGTGTCTCACTTTGAGGTAGGATGAGTCATATTATATTGTAATTGATTTATGGCAAATGCATGCCCACTGAGAGTGGTCATAGCTTGGATGCCATTACTACTTGCTCACACTTTAACTTGTTCATACTGCACCTTCTTTTGACAAGGGAAGGACTTCTGCTTCAAGCTTGGAACCCATTGAGAATATTAGTCTGGAACAGATGTTTCGGAAGAGAAAAAATACCTTTGAAGTAAATACCAATTCTAGCTTTTGCCTATCATAAGGCAAATGTGATGTGCAGATTAAATTAGCTAATTCAGTAACAAAAGCGTTAGACCCTAAAAATTAATGCAATGAGATGCTAAAGGAAAGAATTTAATTCAGTGTTAATGAAAGAACAGGAACTCTAACTGTAGCACCTGACTTAGAGGTGGGTACTGATGTCAGTTAGCCCAAAGGGGTAGAGTAGAATGAGACAATGAGCAAAAGCTTTGGTATACTTGCTGTCAGAGAACAAATCAAAGGAACATGTGGTTAAGTATTTTGAAAGGCTTCTTTGACTGCCTTAACCAGGACAAGAAACTTCAGAAGGTATTTGCAGAGGCAGCATTGTGAAGGAGGACATTGACAAAAGGCTTGGACAGTCACTAAAATGTTGAGAGGAGTCTCCTGTAAGCATGAAATAAACCCAGCAACCCCTATTTCTGAAATATGTAAGGCTCCAAACTTGTGCACTCCAAGCAGGTGTTATAGAAGAAAAAAAACCCATCAAATTATCTGCAGCACTCTGCAGACTGAAGTGGTGCTGTGCATTGCTATGATTTGTTTTATACTTATGACACTTGATTGTAATTTCTTAATACAGAAACTTTCAAATCTGTAGTTGATGTAGATCTGTACGATGATGTGAGACAACTTACATTTAAGAAACATCATAGTGAAGCATACTGTATTTCCACTTGCTCTTTCTCTAAAACATACCACTGCCGTATTCAAGGACATCATAAATAGTAGAAGTAATATAACCATATACGGTATAGAAAAGTCTAGTCCTCACCACTGCTTCCCTGAAAATCAAGTGTGATTTTCATAATGGACTCAATGATCAGAATGAGCCCCTTCTATTCCCTTTCTAGCAAAGGTGGTACAACTTCCAAGAGACTAATGCCTGGGAAGGTAATCATACACATAGTGCATGTGATAGTCTGGATTCAACAAAGCTTAAAAGCTTTGCTGCTTCAAGATAGAGCTAAAGATATGTTAAGTGCTTTGCTGAAATTGGGCCCAATTCTTGCCCAAAGTGCACTTGAATCATGAAACAACTTCAGGGGTATGAAAGATTGCCAGCCTCAAAACAGAACACCTTAAAATTCCTCTTCTTTAAAAAGTGAATAATACTTAAATAATCCTTTTAGCTCTAATTTGTATTTAAATAGCATTTAATTTTGACCCCCTTTTGTTCTCATTATTGTTACTTTCATGTATTAAATAATTTCTTTTTTTATTGTTAACTTGCTCCCCCTGCCTTGCTCTTAAAGTAGTGCCATTTCTGTGTTAGTACAATAGTACTTGGCTGCATTGCATAGGCTGGACTGCAGCATTTAATAATATCTGGTAATAAAAAAAGGAACAAGGCTGTGTTCTTAGTACAAGTGTCTTCACAGTTCACTATGATGTGAAAGGAAGGATATGAAATTATTTTAACTCTATATGGTCCTGAAGCAGATAATACTCGAAGGAATCTATAAATGTAACAGTAGCATGCCAGGCTATGAGACTGGGCATTTCATCATCCTAGCAAAAGTAGCAAAAATATCCTGAATTCTAGGCCATTCACTCAAAAATATTTTAAAAATCGGTGAATAAAAACTGGATTTCAGACTAGAAAGCTGAGTGTAAAATAAGCTATTTCATGCTCCATTTAAATAAATCCTGTATGTAAAAAATTCAAGGTTGTAAAGAAAAGTCTTCTAACATTGGAAAATTCTCCCTCTTTGAGGGTGTATATTGTGACATAACTCAATAGTTCTTTTTTCCTCTCCCATTCAGAGTTAGGTAATGATCCAGGTTACAAAATCCTGCCGACAGTTTAAGACCTCTTAGCCTGTAATATTTTCTCAGATTTGATCTGGGATGAAAATGTCAGTGGGTTGGAATGATTTGTGGAATTAGTCTCCATCCACATAATAGATTCCTGCAGATATTAAGAAGTGGCTGAGTGATGGACTACGCAACAGCAGCCAGGTTTTAGCTGCTGAGGGTACAGTGCATTCCTGGCAGACAGGAGCAGAGTCAGCTGTGAGGCTTCACTAAGCCCAGAGGAAGCTGTCTGGGACAAACAGGTGAGGACCAAGACCGGTTTCTCCTATCCCTCTGCAGGTTGCTGAGGACCGAGATCACATAATTTCCACCTACTGTGCAAAACCAGACAACTCTGTAACTCTCCCTTTAAAACCAGAAAGAAACTGAATAAATCAGAGAAGATATGATGTTTAATTTCCCAAATAGTTAAGGTGGGAGAGATGAAGAATTATGCTAGCCTGGACAAAGAAAAAAAAAAAAAAAAAAAAAAAAAAAGCCTTTATGAATCAAAAGGACTACAGAGCAATCCTGGATCTAAACCCAAGGACCCTGAGCAGCAGGATTAATACAGGTAGGGTTGCATTATTTTGGTTACTGCTGCATAAACATCTGCTACCTGAGTGAAGATTTATTTCATCCTGAAATAAACTGCAAAGCCTATCCTTATGCATGCAGTAAGTTCCCCCTATCATTTGTCCTTGAAGAGTTAAACTGTAAAAAACCCAGAAAACAAACCCTGAGAATGGCTGTGCTTATGTTATGGAAAAGTGTGAGAGGATTAACTTCAGGGACTAAAAAACTGAACAGACTGTTCCAGCTACCAGAAGAATTTTCTTGCTAACACCTGTACTGCAGAAATACATGCAGAAATGCTAACCAGAGGCAGTGGCTGCTTATAAAGAGAAATATGAGGGCACATAAAGGCACTCAGACATAAGATCTTGAGACTGCAGGATGGCAAACTCTACTAGGGCCACGTCCACATATGGTGAGAGAGAAAGAGAAAGAAACACTGTTTCTCTCCTTTTTCTCTTTCCAAAAGTACTTACACAGTGGTGTGTAACATACAACTTACACTGGGGTTTTTATGTCTCTTCTCTTGGGCAATACGCCTACAGATGAATACAATAGGTAGGTGGATGGATGATGTAGGGGGTGTGCTGTTGTGAGTAAAATACATCCCTGACGTGTGACTCAAGAGAGCTACCTGACTGAGAAACCTGAAAAAGAATTTATGATAATTTTGCCTGTTCCACCACATTGGTAAATTATTCAGTAATGTGCTGAATTTTATTAATCTTTTGTAACATTTACATGGTTTTAGCATTCTTTATGTGTACTTGTGTCTTATAGGTGATTGTTAAAAGACAACCAACGAACCCAGCTCCTTAATAAACGTTTCCTGCATTTCAAAGCATACCTGCTGTCCCATAATGTTTGTGTTATTTCTTCCTTTTTTTAAGTAGAATAGCACTATAAATGTGTTATTTGTATTATATTAATTAATTAGTTAATATGTATTATACCATATGGCAAATACAAAGATTCTTCCCTCCTGCTGTTTTTGTTGCTCTTGTTCACCTTTAACCAAGAATTAAAATTATTTGTCTGTTAAGTAAATGCTGCCCTTTACCACTGGAACCAGCAGTTCTTCCTGCGTTAGGCAGAGTGATCTGAACCTCTTCAACTGATCCTCTGATCAGATTTTTCAGTATAGCCTGTGTTCTAATATTCTGTACTTATCTCGCGAACTAATTTCCTATGTAATGTCCTTTTTTTTCCTTTCTGCTTCTTACCACCAGTGGAAAAATCAGAGGCATAATAAGATAACAATAATTCTGGCACAACTGACAGAGCCAGTTTGAGAAACTGGATGAAGCTGACATCTGAGCACTTAAAATTGGTTATTTGTCTGTCATACTTATTTTATTCTTTCTGGGTCCAAACAAAATTTCATTGATTTTCAAGAGGGAAAAAGTGCTGAAAAAGTGTTTCTGTTATGAATCCAAAGGTAACAATGAATAAGATTGTTTTTGCACGTGTGTGGAGAGGAATACGAGAAAAATTAGGCATTAAAAATCAGTAATTAGGCAGTTAGGTGACAGTACAAAATCTGTTAAACATATTGTAAAATTAAATTAAAAATTGCAATACCATTCCAGGGAAATCCTAAAATGCAATTAGCATTTAATTTTTACAGTGTTGAGAAGAGATCTTATTTTTAAATCAGGCAAATCAAGGGAAAGCACTATCACTGGTGCTTAAAAAAGGTGCGGGTGTGTTACCTATAAGGTGAGGTTGTCCCACGAGAGGGACCCACAGCCAAGCTGTTCCCATCCCTGACCCTATCTGAGGGAGCGCGTGGGGCTCAGCGGCACGGAGTTGCAAGGGTTCCTTGAGCGATTTGAGCCTGTTCCCTGCCCTGCACCACCATGTGTTTGCTTTCCTCATGGTACCAAAACAGACCCAGCAAACTTACCAAGCTGAGGTGTGATGTGCCTGTGCCTCACCGCTGGCACCTGGGCTGCTGCCCTGGCAGTTAGTGATAGCTGTGGGGTGCAATACGTGGTGTGGTGTGGGAGCTCCTCCCAGGTGAGGGGCTCTGCAGGGACAGAGGTGAGGGGTAGGTTTCCCTTCCAGCCCACTGTCCTGCCAGAGGATGGTGGGATGAGGCAGGTGCTCAGCACCTCTCCCGCTGCTCTGAGAAACCCTCTGGAGAACATGCTGGCCCCAACACACATGGAGCACCTGAGGAAATTCTGTGAAAGAAACCTGCACCCCTCCTCAGGGAAGAATGATAGATATTTTGTAAGGCTAGGTCACTCTCAGACCTGTCCTGCTGGGACAGCTGGGCAATTGACATACCGTGGTGAAAAAAGAGCAAATAGCACATGGTGGCAGGGTTTGGGATGGGGGCATCACAAGATGGTGTAACTAAGGAAGACCAGTGTCATGAAATATCTTCAGCTCTGGTTTCTCCCTTCAGAATATCATCACTTGCATATTTATATGAAACTATTCTACTTTAAAGCCAAGTACTATGCTCTACAGCCCAGTTTCAGAGATTTTGTTCTGGTTTGGTTTTTTTTTTCTTTTTTTTTTTCCCCCAGTTAAAGAAAACACTACATTTGAAAATATCCATTTTGAAAATCAAGTAACAGATATTCATCGAGGCTCTTTTCCTAGAGCAGCCATCAGTTTCCAGACACAGAAACTCCTATGCTTCCAAATTCCACATTCACTTTCTTTGCTTTCTCTGTATAAATATATAGAGTTAAAAATAGTGCACAGTGTATTAGGCAGGGTTTTCTTCACCAGTGACATTAAGACCAGGAACATATGTCATGTAGAAACACTGGAAGATGACCAGCTGTGCTCTCAGCCTGTTCAGTCTGTTAACAGGACTAAGCCTTTAGCTTTAGGCATTCTGGGGTACAGGTTGTGATGTAATAAAGTATGTGGAAGAAAATGAAATATGAAATCGGATAATGCATTTAATTTACTGTGCTAATAAGTAACAGTCTGGTTAATGGTGTTGCCAAACAAGCATATTTCATATTTTGCTATGGTGAGTTATTCTGGGAGTAAATTAATTTTGAGACAAAGGTGCCATTTGGGGAGGGGAAACAAAAATGTAGAAGTTGAAGCCTACTGCTCTTTACTACTTTCAAGGCAAACGGGATATTTAGAAATATGTCAGAACAGACAAACTAATTTTATTTTTCCATAAGAACCTATGTCAGTTTTCCCCCTTTTCTTTATCTTAAGCAGATTACTGTCACCACCATTCTTGCCAACAAGCAGAGTCATTGGAATATTTTTTCAAAACTGAACACAAATATTGGATGCACTCAGGTGGAATGAATTAATTATGAGCATATGGTTCTAACATAATGATTTCTGCAGTGTACTGTTGAGACATCTAAGGGTCTAGCTGTGCAACACATTTTGGCAACAAAGCTGGTTTAAGAAATTACCAGTTACACGAATATAAATGTTTGTGGAGCCAGACTTACTGAAATGATTCAGACTGAACACCCGGACACACACACGTTTCTAGGACAGTTTTTAGCTCTAAGTCATGGCAGTGGTGAAGTCTACACTGTTCTCCCAGTTGTGTTAACACAACTGAACATGGTGTCAAACACATACAGCAGACAAGGACTAAGAGCATCAGTGGGGAAATGGTGCTTTTTAGGCCAGCTTCATCATACAGCTGTACAATATGCCCCGTGATAGCCTGTATCGGCTGCAATTCCAGACTGCAAGTCCTTCTGTTGTAGAGGCAACTGAAGATGTTCCTTGCACTGATCCTTGACCAACTCCTAATCTCCTCTGCTGATGCAGGTTACTATTCTCTTATTTGGTGTACATCTCTGAAATAGACCACCAAAAAGGTCTGAATTGGAGAAATACAGCCAAAATACATTAAAGAAAAAAAAAAATCTCAGATCCACATTGACCCTTACAGCCACATACAGTGGCATCAGCTGGAGGCAAGAAGCATCAGAGGGAATGGGCTGGCCACTCCTGCAGTGCCAGCACTGGGCACAGCTCAGCAGCGCAGAGCCTAGTACAGCATTTGACACCTTGCTTTAGAGCAGAGTAGTATTATAGTTTTATATTGATCACATTTGCACATGGGATTTCCCCCCCTTTTTTTTGTGTGTGTATTAGTTAATTTAAAATGTAGTAAACCTACAAATAACCTATGTAGATTGTTATTCATTATATGAGGTTTTATTAAAATGTGACATGGCATTTTTGGAGATTACTGTGAAGCAGAAGAGATCAGAAATCAATAAAAAGTAGTAGATTTCTACAATCCAATCTAAATTGTATAAATTTGTGCCATTTTCTTGTTTTAAAAAAAGTTTGCTTGTCTTGTCAGTGCATATTTCTGATTGTGAGATCTGCCCTGAGAAATCAAATCCCCTTCCCAAAGGGCTCAAATACAGCTTCACGTGGAAACTCATTTCTGTAAATATTGCTTTTAAAATCAGTCTTTACATTCAGATTCATTTTTTGATCTCAAGTTCTGCAGAATGGCCCAATATGGCGCCTCATAGCTACCATGGGAGGACAAGAAGCAACCACAATGTCAGAGATCAACACAAAACGCTTGTGTTCTCAGCAAAGATTTCACGTACAAATTATGACAATTTGAACAGAAACCCAGAACAGTGGCTTTTGTATAAACCAGCAGATGGTGCTATGATGCAAGAAACTGGTTCAAGAATACCAGAAACACTGAATGTTGGCATTTTACTCCTTTACCTGGTGCTGCTGTTTTTTTGCTGGCTGCTTTGGCTGCAGGAGCTTTTGCTGGGTCTTAAAAAAAGAGAACAAATTAAACCAATTATTATAAAGCATTATACTTTACAAAAACAGAAATATGAGGAAAGGCTTCCAATGAGGTACAGCCTGTAGCAATTTTTTCACTGAAGAGTTAGACAAAGAGATTACCCAAAGAGAAAACAGCTGAATTGCCTTCAGTAAACTCAAAGGCACCAACAAATATAGCCAGCCAAAGGGTTAGTAAACTCATGCTGTTAGGCACTGAATCACTTATTTTAGCTTTTTCTGTCTAGTAATTCAATATCTATTGGCAAAGCACAGCCAAACAGGTATCTAGGGGTTTGGGCATGGCCTTGCCACTCAGGCAACAGCTACTGCCTGGAAGCCTCCACATTAGATCTTGCAGCTCTGAGAGCAGAAGGTCCTGAACCAGCCTATGGCAGCTGGCAAGGATTCCCTGTTGTGAATGCATCAGTGATGCTTCTGATGGTTCCACAGCTATTCAGAATGGCATCCTTTCCCCCGTCTGAATCTCTCCCTGATGAGAAAAGGTGAAATTAGGCTACTTCTCAAAGTATGGAAATGGAGGAGCATTAGAAGAGCAACTTCATGTTTGATCCTGCACTTGAAAGAGCACCTGCTGGTTTCTCCCAGCAGAGAAGCAAGCCCTCTCAGGCCACTTAACTGTAGTTCTTCTGCTCTTGGTCATTTGATGAAACATTTGCCCTATGCTTTCTTTACTGAGGTAGGATATTTCCTTGCAGAATGAAGGTCCAAATGATGAAGGGTATGTGCACCCCCAAGCAGACTTGGAGAATCTCAGCTCTGGATAGAAGAACTAACTAACTGAATTTCTTTACTCTTTACTACTTTTTAGTTAATTGCTTTTATCTTGGGAACTGCTAAGACAGACTGTACTTAAGCTGCAATAATTTAACAAATATCTTTGAGCTAAATTTTGCTGACTTTCATAATGTATTTTTTTTATATCAACTTGAAGATCCTCTAACTTAAAATTTACATTTCCATATTTTGAGAGGAAGTAATTAATCATTTTAATCACAATCTGAATTACAGAATGCCAAAAAAATGTTAGTTAATCCTTCACATCTGTCACTGTGTTATTACAAAGAAAAAGGATATGGCTAAATCAGGAATGTAATTTTGAGTTCTTTCCCTCCAGTCTTTTGAGAAGTTCATAAAAGATGCATCAGATTGTCTTGTGAAACAGAATGAAAACAAAATATAGTTTGCATGTGTGGGATTGTTTTGTTTCCATCCATTTAAAAGCCTGCAGCAGATAATTATATCCTAACTTAGTTATTATCACAACATTGTAATTACTTGGGGTGCTCACCCCTCCTTCTGGGAAATATGTAGAAGACTTTGAAGAAGAATTTACTTAGTGTCACTTTACTGGTGCCTGTTCTTGCAGAAGTAACAAGAGATCCAACAGACATATTCTACAAGTGACAAGATGGACAACACAAAACTGCAGGACTCCTGCATTTATTCCCTTCTGAGCTTTCAGCTAGAGACTACTGGCCAGTGAGACTTTTTTTTTTTTTCTCTGTGAAATCAAAGTAAACTAGGATACTTTTTATTCTACCAAGATTTTAATTTTCATTTGAAATATTTAACTTTTGAGCAACTAAAATAATTTTGAGGTAAAACATTAGAATGAAGAATATGTTTGACCAAAAACTTCTGTAATTTATTTATTTTTTAACTTTTCAGTAGTATTGAAAGAAAAGTGCCAAATGTCTAAAACTTTCTTTTGTAAGCATATGCTTTTTAGTTTGCAATTCACAAATTATCTCAGTGTTAATGACTCTGCATCTTTATATGACCAAGTTTCAGCTGAAAGTTTCACCCTGCAACTTTCATTCATGTGATGGAACTGGGAAGTTTTGCTGTGACAGCTGCTGGCGAGTTCTCCCATGAGAAGAATCATGTGCCCAGATCAATAGATACTTTAAGTCTGGCTTGCAAACAAGCATTTATTTCACTAACAGAACATTACTTTTAGAGTAAGTCTATTCAATCTTTTTTCAATGTTTCTGCAAAATTTGAGTACAAAACCAATATATAAGCTTTTCTTGATTACCAAAAGAAATCTTTTAACAAATTCCTGCAAAACTGAGGATGGCAGGGGATTACTCTGCCATACAGGTAAGGAGAGATCATACGTGGAGATGGGAGTCAGTGCATTCTTTAATTATGATTTTTTTAAAAATGAGATTTCAAAGCCCCATAACTTCCCCAATTTTTCTTATATACTGTACTTTCAGAAGAGAAATCTGAGCAGATGGTTTTACCAGTGAAACTGTCTTACGATCCTTACTGTGTTGAGGCATTGATGCTTGCAGATTTGTAGAAAAGAAAGGCATTAAGAGTTCCCTTGTTAACAATCCCACATTCTCAGAGCATTTTTTGGTTATTTATGCAGAAAAGCCCAGCCTCTAGCTCTCTTTTGTGTCATAAGTCTCTGTCTGAATCTGAAATAACGAGATAGTCACGGGCCTTTTTTTGCATTTGTGAAGATAAATTTGGTGGTCCTCAGCCTGTTGGACTCCCAGTCTTCTCAGCCCATTTACCAGCATTGCTGTCACTGAGAGCATATTCAGCTGAGATCTCATTTGACATTTCCTTCCCCATGAAACCTTTGTGTTTGAAGACAATGCTAGAATTGAGGGGAAGGCAAAGCTGTCAGTCACAAAGAAGAGTGTGGAATTAGAGGTAGGATAAGAATGGATTTAAAAAGTTGGAGGCAGCTGAAATCTAAACATGTAATTTTTCAATTATAATTGGTGTAGCTACTTTTTCTTTGTATTTTCAACAATTCAATAACTATTATTTTAGGTTATTGAAACGTGCTGTTTGACACTACATGACATATAAAAGAGATCATAACCTATGGCATTGTAGTTTCTTACTTTTGAGTTCTTTGGACACAGCAGCTTCTTTTTTATCTGTAAGATAAAATAAACCACATATGCATGAAAACACAGGAAGGAAGGATATAGGAGATTGAAAACTGCTATTTGTGCTTTAGAGGTGAAACAGCTTCTTTGCTGCAAAGTGCATATGATTGATGCAGTGAATCAGTTAACTTCTGTTGTTTCATGGTACAGTTGCGCAAATTTAACCTTAAGTGTAAATGCAGCAAAACCTGTGTGAACAAGAACTTTTTTGATTCATTTCAGTATAGTAATCTGTGATATTTGACATGTAATTGAGTTACCATGGCTTACGTATACTGGCTGAGCCACGGTTGCTCACCATGTGCACATTGCCAGGTTGCAGAAATGCAAGGGAAGATGCACTACGAGCTTAAGTATAAAGACATGCAATGAAAGGCTCTATCTTCCTACAGTTGTTGACAACCATGCAACTGAGGTCTAGTTTGGAAGGCTTCACGTAATGGCTAGCCAAAACTCCAGCTGCCACGTATTTCCCACATGCCAAAACAAAGTCAAGATTTACAGCTAAAAAGAAGACACAGACAATCCGAGCCATCCCCCCAGTCCAGCCTGGAGGAAAGATCCTTGCTTCTCCAAACTTTTTCCTAACGTTCAATCAAAGTTGAAGCTAATTCATTTCTTTCATGTTTGTGAAAAAGAACACACATATGACTCTTAACAAAATGGAGCCAAAGTGGAATAGCTTATGAACCTGAAGAAACTCAGTCGGCCCTACATATGGACCGTGTAGGAGTAGGCAAAATCTGCCCCTGGTTGATTTTTCAATAAACTTAAAATAACTTGGCTATATCAAAATACAGCATGGCCAGGCAGCCTACCAGAGAGACTTAACTAAGCTGGTCAGTCTCATCTTCAGTTAAGGTGGCATTTTTATGCCACTTTTTTGTAGGACTTTTTTTCTGATGGGTGAGAGAAGATTTGGAATCTTTACTAAGCAGATGTAAGTGGGCAGAAATACTCAGTGATAGCTTCTCTCTGTTATTAATTCTTGGTGCTATTCTACCTTAGGGCTTTTAGCTGGGTACAAAAGTAATCCATTTTTATAACCATACTTGGGGCCTTATGTACATTTTTCACTAGTCTCACCTGAAAATGAAGAAATGGATCACGGAAGTCCTGTGAGACAGTAAGCAAAGGTACGCATAAAGTAGTGGTGCAAGTTACTCCCCTGGGCGCCCATGAGGAAATGAACATCCTTTCTAATAATCTACAGTGTGCCTAGAATATAGGCAGGATAATGCTTGTGTCCACAACCTGTATGAATGATAAATTAATTTGCTCTTAAACACTAATATAAGAAATACTTCAGGGCAGAAGCTGCCAGGATAAGTGGCTTGCAAAACCAAGACTATCCCATTAATGATAATAATACAAAGTTGCTTCAGTTTCTGTTGCTTTCTAAATTGCTGTGAAGAAGTTGATATGAGATAAGGTAATGCAAATGACTGCCAAGTGGTGTAATAAAAAGTCCTGAAAAATTCAGAGGAAAATACATTTCTATTTGGGTGATACGCTGCTCTGAACTAAAATGTTTCTAGGTTAATCCTCTCCTTCCGCTAACTCTCTGTGAAAGCATGTTTTGCAGGCATTACTTCAAAGTACGATAATTACCACATTTAGATGAAATTAATCATGAGGCAGCTTTCAGCCACGTTATCTGGCTAAGGAGCCTACTGAAGCCTTCAAGAAGTGCCTATTAGTTGCCAGATATGGAAATTTTAAAAGGTGTATATTGCAGCAATATGAATCATTTATCACAATAATCTTCTGTTGCTGGAGGTTATAAAAAAAAATAAATTGACAGCATTACTTACAATAACACACTGGATATAAATAAAGCCCTCAAGTTCTTTCTTTCCCTTTTTTCATATAAGTCACCATTTATTAGGACAACATACTTTAATGTATTTTAGAGCCATAATTTATGTTAAAAGAATCCCTGCGTTTTTACATCACCTGAAATACATAGCATAGTAAATTTTGAGTAAACATCTGGACAATTTTTCCAGTAAGAAAATCTTCTAATGTTTTTTTGGGGCACAGTTTTGTTTTGTTTTTTTTTAAGAGCAGAAAAATTGCCAATAGCTGATTCCAATAGCACATGTTGATATGAAAATGTAGACAATTTTATGCTCAGGCTACTCTTTTCAAGCCAAGGTACTTAAGTTTGATTTCCAAAGCCATAGTTATGCAACTGAGCTGGAATGATTTATAGGAAATTGTCCAGAGGAGGTTTTGTAGGACATTGAACTCTGGAGGTTCCTTTGAAGGTGTATAATATTTACATCTAGGCACCTCACACTTGAATGAAATAAAGGAACTAATTGCAAAGAACTGAACAGTTGGCAGATCTCACAGAAGGGAAAACTGATTAGGACTTCTGAAGTCCCTAAATGCAGTTACCCGCTATAAGGCACAAATGGCACATAGCTATGGAACTCAGAGGAAAATATAACAAATGAGTGGAATATTGAGTTATATTAGTATAATTTAAGTCAATGAGCATTTTGCCTCATTAATTTTTGTTTTGCATAGGTCTAGAGTTTAACTCTTAAGTTACGGGAGTGTGGTTGAGGCACACAGCTTATATTACATCAGGTTTTTAGAGTCATGTTATCTCTTTCTAAAAGCAACAACAAGCTCTCTGGCCTCTCAGTGGGTCTAGTTTTTCTGGTTAGTTAAGAAGAGGAATTTCTAGAAGAAATTAACTTTTTTAAAAAATCAATGTAATGCAAAATATGAACATTATACTAAACACATCTTTGCCAATCAGTCTAGGAAATATAACGGCCAGAGCCTTAGGCTATTTTCTCTTTAAAACTTTACATCTGAAGTCTGGCAACAGGACAGGCAAGTGTACGACTCGAGAATAACGCCTACACTTCTTGGAAGCCATGTAATTTCATTAGGACCCATGTAACACATAAATATCAGTCTGGGCACCCCAGCAGCCTTGACCAGTAGTACAGTCAAAAGCACTGTGACTGTTCTTGGTATTGGTGACAGGACTATTTGATATCCAGCCACAGGGAATGCATTTTATTTTCAAGAAAAGCCCCACTTCTAACACAAAGTAAAGCAATTAAAAAAACCCCTTTAGTAGACCTACTATAGGAGATAAAACTTCAAAGTCTGATGCTTTAGGTAATTTGGTGCCCAATCTGAAGCAGTCAATTTTTCAGAAGTTGTTGAGGACACATTTGGTATTTAGGTATTCTTAAAAGGCTTAGGTAAACCACTCAAATACTGAGTAATACAAGGTTTTTGGATACCTCTGACAACCCTAGCCATAGACTTTTTTGGAAAAAAAGCCCTGCAGCAGGTTTAAAGAGGCTAAGCACTGTAGTTAACAAAACCATGTCTCATCTGTGGAAGACTGTGAAGAACACTTTTCTTTTTACAGTTATTCTCAGGAGATGTTTGAAGATGGCTGTATTCTGGTCTGTGTTCTCAGAAAGCAATCGTGGTTGTACAAGCTCCCCGCTTCCCAGGTGAATGAACAAGTTTTTCTTTTACTGACTCTTGAAAAAGATTAAAGTACAGTAAAATTTTTTCAAATTATTTTATTAAAACTCACCAAATATTTAAACAAACATGATCTGACTTTGTTCTTATCTGTACAGGCTAAAAGGATCAATTTTGAATTCAAACTAGGAATGAGCATTTGGCAGCCGGCACAGATGTATCTCAGTAGAAAAGCAAAGCAGTACTTTATTCTTTTGCGTCTTTTTAGCACATAGCTCGATCTTTTCCTCAGGCCTCGATCAGCATTCTTTTGAAGTAAACTAGCAGTACACAGTAACTGCAAATGACATCTAAACTACACATGGGGCAAGAAAAAAAAGTCCCTCTAAGCTTGTATAGTACCTTTCATGCCAGTGAGTCCCTAGGAGGTTGGTAATAAGCCATTAGGCAAGGATGCCCCAGTGCTCTAGTACAGACTGTGGTTGGTTGAGTTTAAACAAACTTCCAAAATGGAATATTTCAAACACTGCTCTGAAGTGAATTTGAGATCTAGGGCTCACAAAACTTTTACACCTTTTTAAGCAATGGATTTATAATACAGTGTACATTGTACGTTTGAGAACAACAGATCTTCAGCAGCACCATACAACCTGTAATTTTTATATATAAAAAGGAGTTCAGGGAAATAAATGGATTTTGAATTGTACTCTCTTGAAAGGTTTCTCTGTGCTTTTTCTTCCTAGAAATCTCTCACTCAAATATATATATGTACTTTAAAAATATCTTAAATTAAAAGTGTTATTCAGATAAATGAATATTTCAGAGACATTATATTGATAGATCTGCTAATGATGCAGTTGAGAATAGTTGCCTAAACCTGCTTTTACTACTGGAAGCATTATTTTATATGTAGTATCTAAACCAGCCTTTTTCTTTGGAAGCTTACCAAAGAACACCGTGGTAATAGTAAATTTACAAACAGAAACTAATTTCAGCATTAGTTGGCAACCATAGTGTCCAAACAGAACAGTAGCTAATAACCTAATCAAACATGGTATAACCCAATAGCTGAGGTTAAGGATGCTAAAGATACAAGGATTCCTCTGTACTGGCTGATCTGGACTAAGCACCAACACTCTGGGAAATTACTAGATGCTTCTGAAAGACAGAATTCACTGAATCAAATACTAAAGAGAAATTTAGAATGTTAAGCAGTTACTAAAGGAGGAATTTTCATCCTGAACTTCAGCTAGCACTGACCTTCTCTATCTTATCTACCTTCTCTATCTTTAGCTGAGGATCGCATACTAAAATGGACTTATCAAACTCCACTGATTGGATAATGATCTACATAGACCCACAGAAAATAAGTTGTGTCATGAAGCTGCCTTATGCAACATGACCATAGCTCCACTAGCTGACTCAAAGAAGAACGTTTCTAATAAAACTTACACAAATCTTGCATCACTGTTTGGCACCCACCATTTATTTTGACTTAAGTATTCAATTCATTTTGTAATTAAAAGTGGGAGAAGAAAAAGAGAAAAGATCAGAAAAATGAACAGAGACTTAAAAAATCAGAGAGAATTGTGTTGAAAATGGAAATTGTATTTGCCATTGTTGTGAAGTCAAAATTGTGCTGGATCTCCAGAAAAAAAAAACCCCAACAAAACAACACAAAACCCAAAACACAAAAAAAACAACACAAAAAATTCTGGCTGTTAATTACTGACCAAAGCAAAATCAAGAACATGCTCTGGGAGCTTGGTTCTGGCTTTGCAAATGCGATGCAACAGCAGAGCTTTTAGGACAACGCACCATACAAGTATGACAGCTAATGGTCCCTTTGCTGCCCTGATCAAGAGTTCACAAGAGTGGAGATAAAAAAGATAGCAGGTGGCATCTGATGGCTGAGAAGTTCCATTTTTTGAATGAAAAACATAATTAAAGTTGCCTAGAGACCAGTCTCAGTACAGTCTGCTCCCAAGCTAGCAGATGTACCAGAGTTTAAAAACAATTTTTTAAGTAGCAAGATTTGCACTTAACGTGATTTACAGTGATGAAAGAGCAAGTGTCCTGGTTTCAGCTAGAATAGAGTTAATTTTATTCCTAGTAGCTGGTACAGTGATGTGGTTTTGGATGTAGTATGAGAATAATGTTAATAACACTGATGTTTTTGTTGTTGTTAAGTAGTGCTTGCTCTAAGTGAAGGACTTTTCAGGTTCTAATCCTCTGCCAACAAGAAGGTGCACAGGAAGCCAGGAGGGAGCAGAGCCAGGATATTCCATACCATAGAACATCATGCACAGTATGTAAACTGGGGGAAGCTGGCTGGGAGTGGCCAGTCACTGCTTGGGGACTGGCTGGGCATCGGTCAGCAGGTGGCAAACAATTGTATTATGCATCACTTACTTTCTTGGGTTTTATTTTTTTCTCTCTTGTTGTTGCCTTCCTTTTCATTACTACCACTACTAGTAATTTCTGTTATTCATTATTATTTATTCCTTATTTAATAATAATGATAATAACAAAAATAACAATAACAATAATTTATGTCAATTATTAAACTATTCTCATCTCAACCTGTAAGTTTTACTTTTTTCTGATCCTCCTCCACATCCCACCAGGTGAGGGTGCAGTGAGCCAGCAGCTGTGCGGTACTTAGTTGCTCGCTGAAGTTAAACCACCACAGCAAGACACCCCAGACAGCCAAGTATTATAAGAAATGAAGTGCTATTGAACACATAATAATAAACAGGCATTTTCAAACCTCTTATTGGAATATACTGTGATGTAGCATTTCTTTATTCATTTATTTGGAGTCCTTAAAACTTATTTGCACAAACCAGTATTGATTTCAACTAATATTCCAACATTCCAAGAAGTGTTCAATTCTGAACTGTCTTTAAAAATTTGTTACTCAGTTGCTTTTTAATTTATATTCTTTTTGATAATGTTACATTAATTGTATGGCATTAATTAAGTAATTGTCATCTCACCACACCTCAAAGCCTTTGAGAGTATTTTTTTAATTTTGATTTCAATCACTTCTGAAACAGCAGATGCCCATGTATAGGGGCATTTTATGAGAGCACCTACATTTTCTACCATAATGTCTCTATTTTACAATTAAGATTTTTTAAAAAAAATCATATTACAGGGAATGTAAACTGTATTGTTGCTTCTCTTCAGTGAGCTTAACATTCATGAAGACTCTATCAAAACTGCTCATACCAATGTAAGATTCATTTTTTAACATACTCTCCTAAAACCCTAAAATTTGACATTGACATAAAAGACTTATTCAGAAATACCAACATTTCATCCACATGGAATATTCTGTGTTTAGACTAACACTTGATTTTTTTCTCCATCTTAATCACTGAGCATGATATTGCCATATGCTTTGTGACAACTGCCGGAAAAACTCCTCTTGCCTGTCCAAAATACCATTTCTTGGTGAGCATAAGAAAGGCATGTCACTGTACCAGCGAGGCTGAAGAGGTGCACAAGTAAAAGCATGGTACTACACCACTGCTGCTTCATTGCTGTCCCTGACCTATTGGGTAACAAAATAAATTCCCCGATCAGAGTTTAACTAGCTTCCTTTGAGAATCACTTGGGAATAACAGGGAAATTTGTTGGCAGAGGCCAGTAAACCTTGAATACCAGATTGCAGGCTTTGCACTTAAATCTCTCCAGCCTGTAGGACACAAAGTGAGGGGAAACTGCAGATGATGTTGCTATTACTGTGTGAAAATGGGAGGAAGTGGAGCTTCTGGAAAGCAAAATCAAGGTCCCTCAAGCAACTTGAGAGTGGACTATAAGAAAGAATTCACAAAATTTACTGATAACCAATGTGGGGTATAAAGTAGTTTGAAGAATTTAGGTCTATGAAAAACTAGCTAACTATCATTCTTCTGTTGTTGATTACAATAGAAAATTGGTGATGGTACTCTAAAACTTTGATAAACCATTTTCCATTGAAACAGCAAAATTATTCAAGCCTTTCCTTCCACTCTCTGTGAAGGATGCCCTTTCTCTTTACTATCATCTCTATTTCCTCCCCACTCACAGTAGCAGGCTTTTTGATAATTTCTTAATTTCTTTGGTGTCTCCAAGTCCCTTCTGATCACCAGCCCTTGTGTGTGTTGCTTCCCTACTGCACTGTCTTCTTGCACCGCTATGTCCGTCACTATTTTCAAAGGAGCTTTATGTTCTGTGCAGCCACCGAGTGCCTGCACACCCTGAGCAGCACAGCATTAAAGGCAAGTAGTAGACTAAATCCCACAGAGCTTTCCAGAAAGTTGCATGGCGATGAGCATGGCTGAAATACTAAATGTTACCACAAACAGATTTCCCAGGATGATTAAAAAAGTTCAGTCAGTAGACTAAAAAATAAAGCAAGTAGAGAGGGATACGAGCAAACAAATGATTCAGCTACACTCGTAGTGAGAAACAGCCTGCACTTTGGGAATGGCCAATTTCAATTGTACCAGTGATTCATGGTTCCAGTAATTAGTGATTTCTCCTTTTTTTACTTTGTAATTGCTGAAATAGATTCATCTCCCCCACCACAGAGCAGGTGGGAACATATTCCGTTGCCTTCTGCATTCATCAGGAGTGGTTCAAAAAAGAAAAAAATCTGGAGCACGATGTGATATCAGTCATCCACACACAGGAAGCTGTAAGTGCAGTTCATTACACAAACCTCAGTCACTTAGGGAAAAGGTATTTTTTTTGTGTAGCAAATGCAGGTAACAATATTAATTCCTGAAATTTAAGTATCAGATCTTTTCCTGGAATAAACTGTCTTCTGAATTAGTGTAAATATTATAACAGCTGAAAATTTTCTTCAACATTTTTTCTTGTTCTTGAAACAGCATGGCGGGTACAGTGTCTACGTTTTTTTTAAGAAAGCTCAGCACCAATACTTTCTGAATGATTCACAAGAGAATAGACTTTGTTAATTGTAAGCATGCTACGCATCCTTGTGATATCTCTTTCTGTAGTTCTCAACACGTTTAAATTTTTCTTTCTGTTGGATAGATGGATATACAGATGGCATCAGTAGACATCATTATGATGAAGATATTTTTCATACTTCTGAATGTAGATGCAGTCAGCATTCTCACTCTGTGAAAAGGGGGATCTTGAATAATGTAATGTCCATCCATTCATGTTTATAGGTGACATACTACTCTAATTACACTCTTGTAAGTGAAGCAAAATCTGTGAGAAAGCACCTCATGCAGAACCTACTGCAACCAAGCTAAAAATCAATGTTCTTATAACCCCAGCTATGTATGGCTCTTCTGCTTAAGAACGTCTGCCCATTCTGTTATCCTAATCATTGAATAATACTTCATCTGGCTTAATCTCTGAGATTTACATACAGCAAAGCCACAAAGTTAGCTCTGCTTCTTGAAAAACAGATCAAGAGAACAAGCAGAGCCATTGGGAACATTTGCTGAAAGGTCAAACAATTGTAACTAAGAGTGAAGTATAAAGGATGCCCTATTATAAGTCAGGAATTCGTCTGGTATATGAACCTTTCTAGGGGAGAGGCATCCAAGAGACTGAAGTATATTTTCAAACAAGTGACATTAAAGTCTTTATCAAATATGTGCTCATTAAAAATTAGTAAAATATTTCAAAACTTCTTTTCAAGGTCAAGGGAAAATTTACTTTTTCTTTGTAAGTGTAAAGCAAAAGAAAAGAAAGAAAATCAGCCTCATCCCAAACTCTGAAGATTCCTACTGACTTTATTTAGCTGTGAGTCAAGCCTTCAAATTGTCCATTGAGCGACAGCAGAGAAGAGATAGCGCTGCGTATGTATGTCATTGCAACCTGGCTGATGTGTCTGTGCATGGATGTTTCACACAGAATAATTATCCTAAATATCAGGCCTGCTGACTCAGATGTACATCTTACTTTGAGGGCATAGAGCTGTTTTCCTTCATTAAAAAGATTAACTTTGCATTGTTCGAGGCATAGGCATATTCTAATCCTGTTATTTCTGTATGTGACTGGAAAAATAAAACATTACATTAATCCCTAGACCAACATAAACAGGGTTGATGCAATAAATTAGATCCTTTAATTAAAGCTATGCCACCCAGCTGCTTACACGGCACAGGTACTTTATTCTACATATCTGAAACTCCAAAGACAAACTGATTATTTGGTTACTTGTACGGACTTTAGATTGACTATGTATCACCTTGAAGCTTGATTATTTCTAGTATCACGTTTCTCAAGAAGTTCTTCACAAGACTGACAATGCAGTGTCAGAAGAGATTGCCTGTTAGACACTAAAATGACTCCTGTGCTTTGCTGAAGGAAGATGCTCTTGCCAACTCATAAAAAAATTGAGTTTATAGTACAAACCCAAGCCTCCTCCCTTTTCTCTGTATCTTTTAAAGGGCTGACATTTCTAATTCTTTGCCAGCCAGGTCTTACCACCATCATTCACCATTTGCTTTTACTACATTACTCCCTGCTTTGTGCAGTCAAAGATGGAAAACAAAGTACACAAAGAAACGGGTCTGGGCTGAGCAATACTCATCATAGCCTTGAAGTACTCAACCCAACAACAGTTAGCAAAGAGGCCACTGAAAGGTGCTTAAAGCCGATTCATCTGCTGCTAACGTTTCATGGACAGAGCAGGCACCTCAGACAGTTCTAGAGCTTTCTTCACACAACATGTGGAGATGGACAAGTATGGGAAGGGAGACAGAGTTTCCTCTAAAGCTGATTCATGCTAAAGGAAAGAGGAGATCCATCTTCCACCTCAGAAGTGCCACATCAGTCGCAATGGAAAGTCAGTCTTATGTCAAACCAGTTACTACTGTGAGGTGAGGGAGAGAAAAGAGAAAGGCAGGAAAACCTTGTTTCTAACTCTCTACTTCTTTGCGTTTCATCTCATTGCTAGCTCTTGGACACTGAACTCTAACAATGTCTTGGAAGGGCATAAGTGTTTGTTTTGGTCTCAGGATAAATAATATTACCATTCCCAGCTGAAAAAATCTTTCATCAAGCAGTAAGGGACAATATTTTGGAAAACATCGCAGTGGCCGTGCAACCTCTGAGCTTTTTTCAAAAGTGGTAGAGGTGTCTAGGAGCTCAGTTCTCTCAGAAAATTAATGAGAGCTATGTGCCTGGCCTACTTTGACATGCTTGTAAATCCCACCAGGTGCTATGCTACATCTTTAGGCACCTAGATATCTTTGAAATCAAGCTGTCAGTCACTGCTGATGATGGAGCATAGAACTCAAAGTCCACTGAGTGCTTTGAAACTTTCAGTGTAGGACACATTTGAGCTGCCTTTTGTCTTGTTTCAAGAGCAGACTCCCTTAACAGCCAGTCACATAGAAACCATGGGAATTGTTTTTCTGCCATGTTTGCATCTCTGCTCTGCTGGATTTTTTGCCTTGTCCCTCACTGTGACCCTGGTTTAATTCTTCTGTTTTTATCTGTTTGGGGAAATACAATTGGCTTTTTACTAAATAGACATATCTGTCTCTTGATGATTTCTGGAAACCTCAATTAGAAAAGCAGACTTTCCTATTTTCCATGGAAGACTGAATACTTAGAGGATGACTACCAGTCGTGTTCAGCTTACAAAGGCTTGTAAAAATAATGCAGAAAGGAATTTCCATTTGTTCAAGGAACCTGCAAGACAGTTGTCTCCAGCTGCATTCCTACACTGGCTCTCCACTGCATTCTTTTACCTTGTCATGTGTATCAGAGGATATACCTCCATAACGTTCAAGGCTAGAATACGCCATCGGGTTATCTACTCTGACACTGTTGCTAGAGACTCCTATATTTCAACTAGGCACCTTTTCAGCTGATGTGTATCTTCCATTAGGTAAACAATCATCTTCTGCAGACATCAGGGAAAGCAATATCCACTCTATGCTGTGGTAGTTTATCACTCTTAGTGTTAAGAACATGTGCCTCATTTTCAGTTTGGATTCAGTTAGCTTCAGCTCCCAGTCATTCATTCTTGTTAAACGCTTCCTACTAGGTTGAAGGGAGCTATAGTAGCCTGATTCTGACTTTTTTTTTTTCTTTTTCTGTGAAGGTACTTAGTATCCGCAATAACAAAGTCACCTCTTTCTGAAGAGATGAATAGAATAATTTATGCTTTTCTGTGAAGAATATCCTTAATTTGTAAGTAACTCGAGTGACTTTTCCCTGTTCTTTCTCCAATTTGGACACCCTATTGACATGTAAGTTCCAGTCTCTCCAGTGCCTTGTACACAGGTGATGTGTGGCCATGGTCTGTGTTCCCTATTGCAAGGTTTATAATTTCATGACGTATGAAAAAATATTAGCCTCAACTTGCCATTCACCTTGTCAGTTTTAAAGCTACTTTCTTGATGTAAATGTAAGTGGCAACGTAACACATGAGGCAGCAGGGAATTGGGCCCTGAGGTTAGAAAGACTATATTTGGGTGTCACAAGAGAATATAACTCTGAGTAATGGGATAAAATTAAGCAAGGGAAAATTTAGGCAGACTGGAATGAAATACTTCTTAACTGTGAGATCTATTAGGTTGTAGAATAATCTTCTGTGGGAATTGATGGAGGTCTGGTTACTTGAGACATTTAAAACTAAACTGGGTAAAGCACTTGAAGAGATCCTGTAAGGAATTATCCTGCATTGCCAGAAGGAAGGATTAGATGACCTACTAGGTCATTTCCATCTCCACTTTCTGTGATTTTGTTGTACAAAGCCCCACAAACAGGGAATTGTTATTTAAGTCAAGAGATGCCACCAAACCCTGTCTGTGTCAGAGAAAGAAGAGTGAATAATATCACCTGCTGGTAGGTGTTTGGGAATCATACAGCATTTCTGTGGGTTAGTAAATACAGCAGTGCTGAGGGCTGGGTGCATATCTTGCATCTGAAAGCAGAAGCCTCTACTAATGCAAAAATGTCAAGAAACAGCAGGTGAGTTATGAATAGGATTCCAGGAGAGGAGGAGTAGGAAAGAGAAAATCAGGATGAGCTTGACATGCATAATAGTGCCATGAGCAAGTTATTAGTCAGCAATGAATCAGCCTGTAGTGCAGATGAAACCTAAAGCTCCAGTCAGCCAGCTGGGAAAACTAGATGTTTTTTATAGGCTTTAGTGGATGTGCATTGATTCATATAATGATATTACCAGTTGAAATTATAGTTAAGGTGAGACCAGAGCCAGGGTCTTTGCTAAGGGTTGTACAAACACACAGCAAGCCAAGCCATGACTCTTGCAGAAATGTACAAGCATATGAACAGTCTATCAGAGAAAGCTATCAAAAGAATGTTGACAAGCAATACTCTAGAGAAGGATCACACAGTTCTAAGGTCCATAACTTGATCTTCCTTTTTTTTTTTGGTGTGTGCTTTAACAAGATTTATTCCTGAATTTGATCTCAGCTCATAACACACTGGGGTCCCTTAATTATGGCTCTTGTACATTCATTTTTCTGCATGAAGAATCATCAGGCAACTCATTGCTTATTATTTCTGTTACTTTTGCATTTGACTCTCTTCCTAATCTGTCTAATCCTAGCTGCAAATAAACATGAATTACAAGGTCCTGCACTGGGTCTGGGGGGGATGGAGTTAATTTTCTTCATAGCAGCCTGTATGGTGTTGTGTTTTGGATTGGTAGTTTGGACGTTGTTCACACACTCTTATTTTGGCTATTGCTGGACAGTGCTTGCGCAGCATCAAGGCTTTCTCTTTCTCCCACTCTACCTGCCATCACCAAGCTGGGAAAAGGTTGGGAGAGGACACAGCTGGGACAGCTGACCCAAATTCACCAAAGGGATATTCCTTACCACATAATGTCACTCACAGCAATAAAAACTGAGGGTAGAGGAAGATCAGGGGTAAGGGTGGCAGCTGCTTAGACTAGCTGGGCATTGGTCTGGTTGTGGGAGGTAGTGAGCTGTTGCATTGCTTGTTTTTTTCCTCCTTTTTTCACTTACTAAGCTGTCTTTGTCTCGACCCATGAGTTTGCTCACTTTTGCTGTTCCTATTCTCTCCCCTGCCTGTTGGTTGTTGGGGGGTGAGTGAACAGTTGTGTGGGTGTTTAGCTGCTGGCCAGGGTCAACCCACTACAGTGTCTTTTTTTCATTAAAAAAAAAAAAAATCGAAGAAACAGTCAGTCAGGGTTCTACTGCTCAAAACTCCTGCTTTCTACATGTTGTAGCAACTACATTGAAAACAGGTCTGGACAATCCAAAAGGCAGAATATCACTTATACTGCACTCTAGTCCCTCACCACTGCAGTTTATAACTTTTCGTCATAGTTCATCTAATAAGCCACAAGGAAATTAATGAATAAATGTGTTTTGTTCTCTGTATGTGATCAGCCACTTTCAAAATACCTTAGACTTTCTTGGTCTGGCTTCACAACTCTATTTTGCCCTTGTAAACAGCCTAAATTGAGACAGCTTCTACAACCCATTGGCCTTTGCAGATCTGATACTGGGGTTCTTCTGAAAGCACCCATGACGCTCCCGTCTGCTGACATCTATCGTGTGACATCTATCACATTAGGGAACATGAGACACATGGCAGTGCCCAAGCTGGGCTGCTGAAAGCTGTCAGCACTTCAGTTATTTCCTAGCTGGAAATACACTCCTGGGAGTGGGCAGGGCAGAACGAGGAGTTTCAAACACTGCTCTTGAGAGACAACAGAAATTTCTTCCTACAAATGTGTGCAAGCACAACCCATTTGCTCATCTGAAAAAATCTGGGATCAACATTTGGATCCCAGATGAAGCGTTCAATCCATTGCAGATGGATCAACCCAAAACATTTCAGGCAGTGCGGTGTGCATCTACTTCTCTAGATCATTTAATATGCCAAGCATGGTTTTTTCCTAAGTATAAACTTATGTCATAAGGTATATTTTAATTCATTTTTACTTTATTGGAAGTGCTGAAAATACTGTCGTTCCAAAATGTTTCTTCTGAGAACGGTGTTACATTTGGATGACATTCTAACATCTTTCTAGCCGTGAAAGCAGTAGGATAAGGAGCACAGGGAAATAAGTGCATAATTTCATCAGCAAACTCTTTAAATAGCCACATTTGAAAGCAAGTAACAAACCCCAGCATATAGAATGAAATAAAAAGATAATTGGCCACCAGGTGTCAGTAGTTGTTCTCTTACTGTAATGGAAGGATCGCTATCAAGACTGCAAGGGTAATAATAATGGTTGAGCCAAGGAAGTCACAAAATTAAACGTATTTTTTGTTGTTCAGACTAGGAATTTAAAAATGATCAGAGTAATTTTTCTTCCTGTCTGTATAGAGCAAAATAACAGAGAACACATTGTTGGTATATAAAGTGGTCTTTCCCCTCCATTTCTATTAAATCATTGCTTTTTTTACAAATTGCCAAGACTGGCCTTTAAAGCAAATAAAGTACATTTGATTAAAATGCATCTGTGGTTAACACATGCAAAAAATCACTGGGACGTGGTAGGTCTGCTCTTGCCTGATCACCTCCACTCTGCTCTGCACACCTAGTACTATAACATCACTACTCCAAAGTAGACTTTCCCCCCAGATAGATGGTCTCACCAGATGCAGGGCAGCAAGAATAACCTGGGTAACCTGGTTCTGTGACAGTCATAAGGTAATGTTTTCAATTTTTACATCTAAGAGTAACTTTTAGATTATTTTTTCATGACTGCAGAGTGAGTTTGCTTGATTGTTACAGTGACATTATTAAAATGTACCTCAGTGTTTGTAACTTTAAACCCCCAGAGACTTTTCCTGTTCAGGATCCAAAGATGTACTTTGGTAGCTGAAAAGACATCATGACTCCCCTCCTCTGCAAACGCTGCCTGGTGCAAAACATGACACTTTATCATAAATCATAGATATATCTTTATCATAGTCATATCTTTATCAATGATCTGGTTGAGGGGACTGGGTGCACCCTCAGTAAGATTGCAGATGACACCAAGCTGGGGCGGGGGTGGGGGGGTGGGGGGGGAAGTGTTGATTTTCTTGAGGGCAGGAGGCCTCTGCAGAGGGATCTGGACAGGCTGGACCGATGGGCTGAGGCCAGTTGTGTGAGGTTCAACAAGGAGAAGAGACGGGTCCTGCACTTGGGTCACAATAACCCCACGGAGCGCTACAGCCTTGGGGAAGAGTGGCTGGAAAGCTGCCTGGGGGAAAAGGACCTGGGCGTGTTGGTCTACACCCAGCTGAGTATGAGCCAGCAGTGTGCTCAGGTGGCCAACATCACCAAAAGCACCCTGGCTTGTGTCAGAAACAGTGTGGCCAGAAGTACTAGGCAAGTGATCGTCCCCCTGTACTCAGCGCTGGTGAGGTCGCACCTCAGATACTGTGTTCAGTTCTGGGCCCCTCATTGCAAGAGGAATGTAGATGTGCTGGAGCGTGTCCAGAGAAGGGCAATGAAGCTGCAAGAAGTGTCTAGAGCACAAGTCTTACAAGGAGTAGCTGAGGGAACTGGGGTTGTTTAGCCTGGAGAGGAGGAGGCTCAGGGGAGGCCTCATCTTTCTCTACAACTACCTGAAAGGAGGTTGTAATCAGGTGGGTGCTAGTCTCTTCTCCCAGTTAACAAGTGCCAGGACAAGAGGAAATGGCCTCGGGTTGTACCAGGGGAGGTTTAGATTGGATATTAGCAAAAATTTCTTTACTGAAAGGGTTGTCAAGCACTGGAAGAGGGTGGCCAGGGAAGTGGTTGATTCACCATTCCTGGAAGTATTTACAAGATGTGTAGATGTGGTGCTTAGGGACATGGTTTAGTGGGACTTGGCAGTATCAGGTTTGTGGTTGGACTTGACGATCTTGGTCTTTTCCAACCTAGATGATTCTATGATTCATGCATCCACAACACTGGGTGTGCAATCACTGCAAACCTAGCTTCCTGATTTAGGTAGGAACTGCAAGGTAAGGACTTGGATGCTCTGCTGGGAGCATGCATGTACCAACACAACAAAATACCAGTCGGATATTGCTCCCTGATCTGGGGTGAGTAGATCTGCACACCAAGACCTTGACTCATTTTACCTCTGCTAAGCAGAACTACTCAGGGAGGTACCTGGATCTGACACCCTTAAAACATTTGTCACTGAGGGTCAGAGCCTAGGCATCCTTAAACACTTGTTCAGCTGATGAGACCTTATGTTTTTAAGCAATTTGCATTGGTTGCTGCCCCTGTTTTTTCATTAGGGAAATAATAAAAATGTATAAAAGTTTGGGATCTTTAATCCAGCCATCATTAGTTTGGCATTCAGAAGATATATGTTATAAGCCCCATGGACAACTGGCCTGGGTGACATGTCTATACCTGAATTTCCCTGTGTGGAAATTGAAGGGAAAGGCATTGACTTTCCTTCTAAAGTGGTTCTAAGATTTACTACCAAAAAATGCTTCACAAGACCTGGGTATTTTTATTACTGTTATTATTTGAAATTATGCAGCAATAACAGGAAGGCAAGATCATCGATGACAGCTGAGCAGAGCTTTAGTTAGGAAATGGTGTGATGATCCAGGCTGACATTTTCATTGCTTTAAGCTCATTTTATTACCTATGTTATTTGTTGTGAGAACCAAAACAAAGTGGGAAAGGAGTTTGCCCCAATCAAACCTAAGGAAAAAGCCTGCATGTGAATACCATGAATTTTTAGGAAAGCTGGTAGAAGGAGGAGACAAGCTCCAGACTGTTGAGACCCCGAGAAAGAGACCATCAGGAAACTCTCTGCAAGCAAACTACGAGTACCTGAAAACACCAGTCTCTGCATATTCCCTTTCATGTAGTGCTGAGCACCAAAGATTTAACAGAGAGGGTCCCCTTTCTCAGTCAGATTGCAGGCTGGAGCCCTCCAAGCTGACGCATCCCAACCACCATGAGCTTTGAGAGAGTGTGGCAAAGACTTGTCTCTGCTGAGGCTCAGCAAGCAAAATTCACAGGGAGTTGGAGATGCAGCTCCTTCGTTACCCAGAGTAGCACTGGATAGATTTTTGTAAATTGTTTTGAAGTGTGACTGTGCCAGACCCTTGTGTCTGACAATTATGTTTGTTTAAGCAAGACCTCTGAGTTTGTAACAATGGAATTATCTATTTTTCAGGACAATTAACACAATGTTTTTGTATGAGCTGAAGGTCAGAGGATTAATGTGGTTTTATCTACAATGCATTTTTAAAAGCTAATTAAGAATCATTTAGTTCACTCTGTACTAAAGACTGAGAACATTTCACATTAGGTGACTCTTGCTCCTCTGCAGCAGCGGGGACACACACACACACACACACACACACAGAGGAAGAGAGACCGGAGAAAGAGTGAGCTGGCATGCAAATAAACGAATACATCACAGGGCTGCAGTTAATGCAGAACAATAAAAATCTCCATTCTGGTAACATTAGAGATAAAATTGTCTCCTGGACAAAAGAGCTAATATAAAATATTAATCAGCAAAAATATTCAGTATTTGTAATCACAAGCATTCCTTGTTAGAGGAAGAGAGATGGAGAGGAATAGAAGGAAGTGCTGCTCTCAGATTATTTTAGAGATGTTTTTATCACCTTGCACTCCTGGAGCATCTCCTCCTCCCTCCCTTTCTCTTGTGCCTGACAGCTTGTACACACCACTGTTCCTCTGTGGGGATAGGCTGATTAACGGGCCTCCTGTCAGAGGTGAGTCTTCTGGAAGGAGGTACGTGAGGGTGAGGAGCAGGGGTGTGGATCAGAAGGAGCTGCCTGCTGACACAGGGATGGGTGCAGGTGGTGGGGAGGAGGCAACATGCCCCACATGCACCTTGGCTTCAGGGACTGCAAAGGTTGGGGGAAGCAAAATGAGACATAAAATCAGAGGCATCCAGTGGTAATGAGAGGATTTGAAAACCAGGGGTGAGGAGTTTATTTTTAATGGATTGGCCTCTGCCAAGCCTTTTGATGGGAAAAGGTAAGAAAATTGGAAGCTGTTCTTACACTCTTGCTTTCGGATGCTTATCTGTACTGCTGATTCAAGCACTCTAAGCTTCATTTGCTGTGTCTGCCCAGAGCATGTAAATACTATCAGACATTGAGGTTCCTCATTTCAAAACTAGGCTATGCACTACTATTCTGTTGATCAAATGTGGCAATTATTTCAGGCTTAAAACCTTTTAGGGATAACAATAGGTGCTGCCAATCAAAGCTAGAAAGTACACATGCATTCAAAGAGCAAGCTGAATGAGGAATAACAGCAACATGTGTAGCTAGAATATATTATGGATTACCATCCTCTTACACAAAGGCTAGTAAACTCTTCAAAATGCAGCAACCTACGGAGCTAATAAAAAGGACAGAAATGTGCGGATGTCTCGGTTTGTCTAATTTGTGTCTTTCTAGCATTGGTAAGATGACTCACTGGATTTAGCAACAGCTTGTAAAGATGAACATATTAATAACTTTATGCTGCAGCTCTGCCATAAAGTGTAATCTTTTACAATTCTGTATTCTCAAGTGAAATACACACTTAGAACCGAATAAAATTAGAAAAGATATTTGGATTGTCAGTTTATTTTCTTTTTAAGTCTGTGTTTATACATTTAAATATGCAACATAACTTGGAAAAGAATATTCTCTTTCATCCCCATCCCTTTCCCAATACGCCACGCCCCACTACAAAAGACTGGAGCGTATTTAAATACAGGGCTATCAGATAGTACTGCAAGGTATTCCGTGTCGTTCTGTATATTTTTATATTGTAGCAAACATAAACGTTTTGCTTCCCATCCATAAACACTCGAATATGAAAGCTTATGACCATGTATGACTCAACGGAAAAGAAGCCAGTTGCGTATTGAAATTTGCACATGTAATCCACAATGTTAGTAAACAACGGGATATATATCCTTTCAGCTTTTGATAAAATTCCACGGAGTTGAATAATTGGCTAAGAGAGCACAAGGATTACCTTGAGGACATAGTAACTACGGCCCTGAATCTTTCAATCCTGTTTTAAACCTTTCTCCATGGTTTTGGGCAGTACTCTTGTCTACAGAAAGGTTCATCTGACTACTTGATGGCTTGTGGAAGGTTATATAGAAGTGACTGATGAAGCAGTAAGTAAACCAGTGTTTCTAGATATTAAGATGAAGACCAAACCACTAGACTGATAATTTTGTTTCTCCTCAATTTTAATGAGACTTGATTTTAATTGGACAGTTTCACAAACTGTCACTGACTGGCGATATGTTTGCACTTGTGCATTAAACATATTTTAAAAAATTATTTTCTGGGTGTGGTTAAAGCCTCAGAAATATAAATATATTCTATTTTCTATAATATTAGGTGGTTTGATGTGTTGATGTTTCTATTTATTACTTAAACTGAGCAGAATTTTTGAAATAATGCAAAAATCTATGAACTCTATTCAGTCTTCTATGCCATGCATCCTTTTAAACTACTTAGGCTCTTGATTGATTTAGTGTATAAGGGAAAACAGTGTTTCTAATGTTTTTGTAAAAATCCCTAACTCACAGAACTGAAAATCACTTGTATTATATATACATATGTATATGTGTATACTTAATATGTTAAAGTACTACCTATAAAAAATATAATGGAAACATTACACATATACATATACTCACACATACTCTGTGATACATACATACATACATACATATATATATACATACATACAACCCATATCGCAAATGCTTACAACCTGAAAGTGCTTATACTAAACAGTCGTGTATCTACTGCAGAGAAAGACAGACTTCAATTTCTTACCTGCTTTTTTAATTTCAGGGACAGCTGTCTTCTCATGGGCTTTCTCTCTTTTTCCTTCTTTTTCTAAGATTTAATTAAAGAAAGTAATTTTGATATGCTAGAACTCTGAATCATAGACTCAAATATACAGTCAGCCAGTCCTGGTGGGCACATGCTGAAAAAAATGTGACTTATTTGGGAATTTAGTTCAGATTATTCCCTTATAGCACTTGCACCCAACTAGCCACAGAGCAATCAGCTGAAAATGAAAATTAATCAGTATGCATCAACTATGGATGATTTGGACTTTTAATAATTCATCAAAGGCTAGGCAAGAATCATCAGTGCATGAATGTGGTACCTTTTAGCTTAAGCTCCAGTAGCACTGAGATCATTAAAAACTAATGAATGACATAAATATTTTCCTATAAAAGCAAGACCTCAGTGGATTTTAGATGCTTCCTGGGAATGAATGATCCGAAATGTTATTCATATGGATATCAAGGCAGTTTGGTCGCTGCAAGTTTTGGTTGTACTTTTATAAAATAAATAATCTACCCACCTTCAGGAAGTGATGTACCATGAACCCAGTGATACTTCCCATGAGTATTGGTGTATGTAAGTTTAACAAGCTCATAGATGGCCACCAAACAGGGCTTTTTATTTGTTGGAAAATAAGTATAGAAAATATCAGACATTGAACACATCAGATAACAGATACTGAAGAAGCGGTAACATGCAAAGAGTGACTAAGCAACTAAGAGAAGGACAATACAGAGCCAGAAACATAGGGTTAACATAAGAAAAAACAATGGGATTTGAGCCAGAAGTGAAAGTAAAAGCTGAATGAGGCCAATAACAAATATTCCCAAACCATACCTTTCCTCTTAGTTTCAGTCATAGCCCTCTTTACATCAGCCTTTTTCTTTTCCTCTTTTATTTCTAAGAAAAGAAATAGAAGTTCAGCTGACTGTTATTACAGATTATATACATATATACACACAGAGAGACATGTATGTATCTATATATATTTGGGATGGGAATCCTTGACTAACTGCAATAGGTTCTAGATTTGATAAGCTGATCACTTATTTAGAGTTTATCAGCAGGTCAGAAATACAACTTAATACTCAGAGAGTGAATGTGGTGCTAAGGACAGAACTGGAACCAGTATGTACACCAGATAATTGCTTAAGCAGGTACTAATTCAAGAAATTATGCCCATTAACCTGGTGTGACTAAGAGTTTATTATGGTGATTCAGTAGCCATGCACCTTTTCTGCTGCTTTTGTAAAACCTGACTGAATGGCAGCAAAACTTGCAAGTGGCACTTGGGAATAAGTGCAGAAAGCCATGAAAAGCCTGCATATATATCTTTATAACAATTTTTATGAATTGAACCTTTGAAACTGTCATTACAGGACTTCTGTTATTCATGGAGAATTACATTTAAAGCATCATCTACAAAAGAACATGAGTTTTCTTCTAAAAGCATCTGCCCCTATTTTGTCAATTAATTGGACAACAGTAGAAATAAGGATAACGTTTTTGCTTTTTTTACAAAAAGCTACAACAATTTAATTACTTATTGCATGAATGTTATTAATTAGAAAACTGAGTGTTCAGTAGAGGAAATGAGGAAGCTACAATTCTTATTTTTCCTTTGGGAAATGAATCCTCATTTTGATGGGGAAGAAGACAAGAGTGCAAGAATAGCTAATCTAAATGGTTTTTTTTGACTGGCTATCCACAAAAAGCCAAATGTGTTACCTTCAGTTTGTGCTGCATGGCTTGGGTGCTGATGTAGTTAGTGAAATTATGGTTTTCTTTTTGTGATGTTTTACTGTTATGAATGTGGATAAGAAATCAAGTTTTATTACTGTACAAAACAGCATAAACACAGGACCATAAGCCTTTAAGTGATAATCTTTTCTTTACTTGAAGATAGTTAAGGTTTAAGAATATTTACTGAAGCCAGCAGATCCAAGAAACAAATATGCTATTATCCCTTGCATAAATTAACATGAAGATAAAGGAAAAATGAAGAAACTTAGTTTTTAGTTCTCTAGCTACCACAGTAAACTTTTCTTCTGCATGAAAACATCTATATAAACAGGGACTGAAAAAAAATATTTGAAATACTGCACAACATTCTTCCTAAACCAAAACAAAACATGTGTATGTTTGATAGAAAAAATGTTATTTTCATAGAGTACATGGATTCTGCAGTTTGTCCATGGTGGTTTCATAAATAAATTTATTTTGCCTATCATGGGGGCAATATATTTACCAATATTCAGGGTCTTGCTAAACCATGCTTCTGATATTCTGACAACAGTGTTTAACATTAAGCATCATCTTGATATGTTCCATTTCTTTCTTGTTTTAAACAGATTTGTTCAATGCATTTCACTTGTAATTCTCTTGACAAAATGAAGCAGAAAATCCTTGCATGTGTTTCACAGAATGTTTCTCCTAGTGTTTTGTGTGCTTAATTCTCCCTGCTGAAACCCAGTGCATACTGGACTTCAAGCCACAAATTCCTTTCTGTTGTGAGGGTGCTTCATGATACTCAGGTTTCTTAAGCATCAGTGGCGCTCATCTTCCACAAGCTTGTTTGGATCTTCAGTTTCTTGATATTTTAATATTCTTGTTATTGTCTATCTCTAGGGTTCCCAGGAGTCTCTCTCTCTTTCTCTCTGACTTGACATGCTGTTCCAGAGGCTCATGCTGGGACTGTGGCTGCCGTCTTGAACTGGAAGACTCCTCAACCTCAGATTACACAAAAGCTCTTCCACAGCTCCATTTTCTTATGCCACTTACGAATTTTTCTAGAATGTGGTTTAAGTGTTTGCTTACTGTGCCTGATTTAACCAAAACTGTCAAACATACCAAGTCTGTCAGTTACTGTTGGGAAAAAGCTTCCTTCTAACTGTCTTCCTTCCACTAGCCTTTACTCCTAGGAACTAGAGACTGAAGTTCTGCTGGTATTTCTGTGATCTCCATTGTTTTTTCAAGTGCCTCAGTTTTGGTTAAGTTAGTTAGTTCCAATTATATTAATTTTTTTTTTCTTCCTTATAATTCTGATGCTAAGTGATGCACAGGAATAACTTGTAAGCCTGAGGTCCTTACAACCAGAAAGAGTCTCTTTAATTTGGGACCATTTCTGCCTTTGAATTTGTAGCATTTTACATGCTTCTGGGGCCCAGCTGAGCCACATGAAATCTACTCCAAGTTTCATAGCAAGGTTCAGGACCTTATGTGTGTTGAGAGCCTTGAGCTGAGACACAGAGCTTTGAGAAGTAGAGCTTTGTATGGAGGATGTGTGGGAAGCAGCAGGAATTTTTACTGCAAATAACCTAAAGCACAAGGGCACTGCATTTCTGGGTGCAGAGTGTTTGTTGCTATGTCATTGCACCAATTAATTCCACTGACATGATTTTCTTTCATCAGGCTCTCAAGTTGCAATATTCAGGGTGGCCAGGGAGCCTAGAGACATCTATATGCACTATGAATTTTCTAGATGATCACATAGTAGAGGTAGCAAAGGACTGTGGCCCCTATTTCCCATTAGCACTGCCCAGTGCAAGATATGCACTCTTGTCAGGTCAGAAAAACCGTCACAGGGTTTCCATTCATATCTCAGCTGCATCTAGCCCTATTGATGGCCCTTACAGCTACTACTGACAAAAGTTTATGTAAGTGAGAACGATGGGCTTTGTAAATGGATAGTATGGAAAAAGCTATTTTTGATTTAAGGAAGCAGTCCCAATTTCTTGAATTAATTTATATCCCCTCAATTTGAGTAGTTCACATTTAGGTTGTTGCATATTAGGTGTATATTTAACAGCAGCAAAAAATGTCATTTCTGAAGCAGTAAATGCAGTGGGTTTTCTCCAGATATGTACACAGCTAAATTGAGAGGCAGAGCAAATAATTCAATAGGAGCTGACACAGGTCTTTTGCACTGTAAAATATGAACACCATCTGTTAATTGAAAGTACTTATTTTTTTAGCTAGGAACAGTAACAGGACTACAAATGTCTATGGATCAGCTGCATAAAAAGGGATCATAATATGCATGAAGAGTGGGTTACACAAGGAAACACAAGGTGGTTTTGACGATTCAGGGTTGATTACAATATGGAATTCAAGTGCAATTGACTATTGAAAAATCTATTGTTATTGTTACTGTTTCTTGACCTCACCTTCAAAAGTCTGCAATGCCTTTACAAGAATGAAATAGGGATGTATGCAGATGACAGAGTACAAGGTGACAGAATCAATCAGCAAGACAAGCAATGGGCTTTGCATTTAGTCAATTTTTTTCTGTAGGCTCTATGCAGAAATGGAGCTTTATGTAGTACAAGGAAGAATCCCGTGAGCAAAAGCGTGAATTAAAGCAGTATATTGAATGGGAAATTCATATTTTTTTTTTTCCTGGAAGAAAAAGAAAGAAGCAGCATAGAATAGTTTTCTTGACTAGTGACTGGAGCCAAGAGAACAGCCTTAAAGCAAAGAAACATCTGGGATGGAATTATTTATTTCTGAATAAGAGGTGAGGGACTGAGGACACTGGTAGAAATCCAGGTACAATTCAACAGAGACCAAGAAAGAGGTGTTTCAGTCTGAATTGCCTTTACCAGCTTTGACAATGTCTTTGCATTGTTCTCACGGGACATCAACTAACTCTTGGACAACAGAGGGGAGATAGCAAAAACATGTTAACAATGCAGCACTTGAAAACATGCCTGGTAAGACCAGTGCGCTGCTGTGCCAGCACTGAGTGGAATCTAAATTTAGGTGCACATGTGAGTTTCTGGGCATAGTGTCATGGGAATGCTGCTTGGGAACTGGAAGAAGGTGCTCTAAGAGTTTCTTCTCCATACTGCTCCAGATGCTCCATGTGCTTATGGAAACATTGACTCTGGAAGGACTTGTCAGCTCATCCCATCCCTTCTGAGAAACTGAGGTAAGGAGGGCAGCGAGATACAGTCACCAGTACATTCTTGTGGAAAGATATGTGTATAACAAACACAAAGTAGCGGGACTGAATGCCTGAAGTTTGGAGATGTTTTGGTTCAGATAAGCTTTCTAAAGTTCAGATAGTTATATGAGGCTTATCTGCATTTATCTAAAACCCTGTTGTCAGGTAATCTCAGAAGGAAACCTCTTGGAGAGACTTTGGATATTGTCTGGCTTTGTGAAACACTCCAACAGCTTTTCTGCTTTTCTTGCCTACTGATTTTGGTCTTGGCAGAAATGAAGGGCAGCAGAAATATGGGTACATTTACTTACAAAAAACAGAACAGAACAAACATGAACTTTTCCTGAGAAACTATAAGGAAGACTGCATGCAATGGCTTCATTCCAAGTAAAATTTCATTCCATTTTTCTGCAAGTATCTCTGTACACCTTAAGCTGTCACTGGCATAATTTTGAAAGAGCATTCCAAAAACCCTCAAGTTGTATTTTAAAATTTGTATTTCCTTATTAATTTTGAAGAGATTATGGATGTTCCTCCTCTGTTTCAATTGCTGCCTGCAATCCTTTCCCTGCTGAATGCAATGGAAGTTTTACTGTTGATTTCAATGGTACTTGGATATATTTTTAAATATTAAAATAACACATTATCTTTCAGATTTTGGTGACTTTTCTTTCCTTTTTGCACTTTGCTTAGGTGAAGACTGACAATAACTGATCAGTTGCACTTTTGATTCTAAATAATTTCAAACACATTCACACAGTAAGGTTCTTTTAGAATTACAAACATTTTGTAGGAATTAAAATGAAAGGCAAGGAAATATTTCTGCTTAGTTTAGGATGTCATGGCAATTTATACTTTTAAAATAAAATCTAAAGTTAAAGGAAAAAAATGACCTCAGCTGTCTCTTTGAAAAAAATCCCTTTCTGGAGAAAGTGTGTCCTAGTTGGTCCAGTCATTTTCTCTATGAGAAATAATTTGGTCTTGTCTCAACCAACCTACTGAAAAGTCAAGAAAGATCATAGGAACCTAAATAGTATTAATCTAAAGTTTTTAGAATTGCTTCTTTTCACACACAAACACATATATGTGTGTGTGTGTGCGCACACACACACTCATGTGCTCTCTCTAACTTACCCATGAGGGCTTAGGCCAAAATTAAGTGCATTTTTTCAAAATTCTATTTAAACTGCACCATTTCTTTCCAGCAGAGTAATGTAACAGACTTTGCTCTCATATTGAGCAAGTAAAAGTCTAATGGAGCACACAGATCATTGCAGATATAGTACATCCTGAAGTCCTAGGCAATCTCTCCAGCCTGATTTTGTTTTTTAAAAATGCTTCATGTTTTAAAAACCCATTCTGAAACACTATTTGGCAGCTTTGAAGATTCTTTATGGAGATAAATTTGATGTCTGCAGAAAGTATGTAACAGCAATATCATGCTTGAAATTCCTAGTGCTTTCATGTGACCCACATAAGTGTTCCTCATTTCTTCCTGTAGTGACTGTAGCTCCTTTTTCATGGCTCTGTTGAATTAACCACCAAAACTGTTTGTTAATAGCATATGACCATATGTTGCTCTTACTAAACAACACAGTGGGGAGCAAAGGTGTCCAAATACCAGTCTAATGAAGCCAGAATATGCACGCCAAGGGAAAAAGAGGGCATGCTAACTTCCATGACAAGACCAGCAATAGAAATTCCTCTGGACAATGGTCAATGGCAAATATGATGCAAATTTCTTTATGATGAAGAATTAAATTTCCAGGGGAACACTGACTTCTCATGGTATAACCTTCCCTAACAAAGGCCAAACACAGCTAAGGCAGCAGGGTTAGCCTTCTCCCTCCTTGTGACTGACATTCTACCAGGCAACATGAATCAACAGCAGCATCAGTTGTGTTACTAGTGCTGGGAAGGGTTTTGATGATGCTTTTAATGGGGCATGTTTTGAGTAAGAATGTGTGAGGTTTAGGAAAATGAGATGACCAGGCCATGCAGGACCTCTTCTGCAAGAATTTCCCTTTTCTTTCCAAAGAAACATGGAATTTCTGCCTTTGGAAGCCCAGAGAATCATAATCCAAGTAAGTGTTTTCCGTTTGAAGACGCCACATATGCAAAAGATTATTTGTTTTCTATAACAGTTAACATTTTAAAAAATTATAATAATCTTCAGAGTTGTTTGGTTTTGGTTTATTGGGTAGATTTTGATGAATATTTGTTTTTCAGTGCATAATCTAATATTGAAAATTGCATATTATTTTTATTAATAATGAAAAAACATAGTAATATGTCTAATAAAAATTATATATTTTTATACATAACTTTTCTACATTCTAGTAAGTTTATTTTCCCAATGCCTGTTTAATTTTTTCTGTCTTATGCTAGAATAAAAGTAGCACAGAAGAGCCTCATGTCATTAAGTAAAATGTCAAGGGCTTTCTGAAACAGTGAAGATTTAGGCTTTTTTCATCATAGATAAATCATTAGAGTTTACTGCTGAAATTTCTAATCTAGATCATTAAATAACTCACTTTGAAACCTTGTGCATATTACTTCAAAGATTTTACCATCTTCAGTATAAAGTCATGGAGATGTAGGGCCCATATTTCTCAAAAAAACTTTTTTTTTTTATATATATATATATATATACAGTACCCTATTAAAGCTACCTAAACTGTTTCTTTTAATAAACTAGATTAAAACCTAGCCCGTTTTATTATAATATTTCTAACAGAAATAATTTCTCTTTTCATTCTTCCTTGGATTAAAATTTATCAGAAAATGGATCTTCATCTCCAAATCATGTCAGTATTATTAAAAATGTTCTAAATTTGGAGAAAAAATCAAACTTCTGTATTTTTGAAAGGTTTTTGTTTTGTCTTGATTCACTGTTTTCCATTAGAAGGATTTTTTAAAGGGCAATTGAGTTTATAGTACAAAAGAAAAAAAAGTTTTTGTAGAAAAATCTGTGTACAAAAGAGAAAACCATTGATAGATTGTACAGAAACAGATTGATTTGCACAAGATTTATATACTTCTGCACATCAAGGGAGCTTTGTCAAAATTTATATTGGATTTAGTAATTTAGATACTCTTGGTTAAATCTCCTGATGTTATATTAATTAACTGAGTTATAGACGAAATTCTTCTTAAGATACTCAGATAGAGTACATTCTATATAGCAGCAAAGGTAAATGCAGATTTCTATTTCAATGCCAATTTAGCCTCCACAGGAATTTTGGAGAAAGTTAAATATATTTCACAGCAATTCACTACTGCATTCTGCAAAACCTGTATTAGAGGATTCAAACATGGACTAGAGGAAATATTTTTTTTTCCCTCAGAGATCCTCCAAAGACATCACAGAGATTTTAATTTTTTCTTTTTTACCTCATTTCATATCACGAATACTAGCAGATGGCAAAGAACAGCCAGTGTACTTCAGTCAAAGGAGAGGGATATTTCAGACCACATCATGATACATTAACAGAGGTCATGTTGATGACTCTTCCATGATAAATGCTCTCCCACTCAGAGATATACACAGATTTCTAGGACAATATAACCTGGAAAATCATACTCAGATGCAATGCTGTTCAAAGCTTTTTGTGATACAATGCTGTTCAAAGTGGTACAAAGCATAGTGTCTGTTTGAGACCATATATAAGATGCATTTAGATGCCTTCCACTGAGAGAAGGATTTTGATACAGGCTTCTCACAAAGGTTCTGTGAACTTGTGAGAACCCAAAGACATACCACTCTGGAACAATTAATATGAAGCCTTACTAATAACTAACTAAGCCTCTGAGCTTAGTTTTGGCATTTCTTGTCTAACTGCAGCATCTTCCTGAGAGATTACCCTGCAATGTCAGAGAGCATAACATGGGAGGACTATCAGAAAGGGGCATCCTTCTCAAGTGAATGAGGAGATGGAGGAAGCTAAAATCTATGTGAGCTGAGGAAAAAGTTAAGACCTGAAAGAGACCTTCACAGAGAATCGATGTACACTGCAGAGAAGTATTAGGATGTCAGTGGATAAGAAAAATACAAGCAAGCTAGAGTTAAAAGAGGTGGAGAAGACTATAGTCAAGGAAGAAGCATATTAAAGTCAAAGTTTAGATAGTAATGGAGAACAGATCTGTTCCTGTTACAGCCAGCACCAGCATTCTCCCTAGATGGCAGCATCAGTGTCAGCCAAGCTGAGAGCGCTGCTTCCAAGTCCTTGTGAAAGCTCCAGAAAAAGGTAAGATAAGAATTTTAAACGAGTTGTTTTACTTCATAGTTTGCCAAACAAGGTTTCCAAGCTTGAAACACAAGTAGGAGTTATGCATCAATGTCTTTCTCTTCACAAATTCCCTTTCCCTCTTTATCTTGTTTACTGTAACAGGATCTTTTGTTTTGTTTTGTTATTCTCTTCTGTTGGTGACACGAAACTTCAAACTCTTCATTGAATGTAAGAAGTCAAGACAGCAGTGCTTTTTGAAAAGAGCCAAACCACCTTGAAACAAGAAAGCAGTGATTTGTTTTTTTTCCTTTCTGATCAGATGAGTACAAAGCATTTTGCTTTCTGACCAGGAAAATCTGAAAAAGTCCAATCCACATACACATACTTCGATGCAATTTGTTGCATATTGCTAGAATGTAGTGTACAAATTGGGATTGTCTTACATGTTGACACCTTTTTCGAAAGATTTACTGTGGAGGTAAAGGAAAGGAAAATGGCAATAAAAGAAGAGAAAGGTTGAGATCTAATGCATAATAAAAATATGCATTTTTTCTAAGACTCACAAATTCAGCAGAGCATAGTTTCTACTGGGCATTGGATACCATCCAGGATTTTTTTTTTCTATTTGAAAGTATCAAAACATCTAAAAATGTTAGAGACATCGGCCATGTGCTGCCACTATTTTAACCTCATCAGAAATCAAGAATTGTCCAAGACTACCTAAGAAGGCAGTGGCAAAACAAGGTAATAGTGAAAACATCTCAATTCAGAAAAAAAGTAAAATCTTTTCAGCTTTTACCATTTGTATGGTTTTGTATCTTGTGTCTGAACATAACTGAGCCTGAACTGAGTTGGAAAGCCTAGGGTCCAAATAGATTGGTTTCGTAAATTTTCTGTGTGACAACCATTTGGTTACTTCCTATGGTTTTACTTTTTTTCAAAGCTGGTTGTTTCTGTCAAAGGCTGGGCCAGTCCTTTTATGTTATATAAAGTACATTTCTCAATTAACAAATGCTTGTTCTTGTTCTCTATTCTGAGAACTTATTATACTATCTTCAATTATATTTATGATAAGAATATTTTGTTTCATTCTGTCCCCTTCACCTGATCAGTGATATTTAGTGATGTACTAGTTATAAAGGTATGTAAGTATTAAGAAGTCACAGACATGTCTATTCACCTATTTCAGAGATTTAAATTTCTCTGCCTACTTCTCTTTTCCCCTTCTGATATTGTGCCAAATATTCCCATATATTACTTAATTATTTTCCCCAGGGCTGAAACAAATTTTCAGTGTTCCTAAAGGCACTGCGGCATGTTTTCTCATCTATGGAAACCACACAATAGTGCAATAAGAACAGCTTTTTGCAGCAGTATTTTGCAAGTAATTCTTCCTTCCTCATTTCCTCCCAAACTCTTGCATAAACAGTATTGTATCCTAGTGACTAGCCATAAGCCTTAAAGGGAATTTGGTTGTATGATTCTGAGCAGATAATCTGCCCCCCATTTTTTCTGCCAAACGGGTGTCTAATTTACAGTCACAATTACCTCAATTGCATGCATAAATGAGCTAATGAAACACACAAATATGTAACTGGTCATAAATTGCCATTTCCATGTGCAATTGCAGTAATTGCATGCTCCTCATGATTTTGAAAATCAAGAACTTAATTTGATGCTAGTTCATGTTGTATAACAGTTATATTTAAAGATCAAGTTTATCACTCGGCAAATGCGGTAGTCTTTTTCTATTATGGTTAATTGGTGGATAACAGTGTTTAATATTGCAGGGGCTTCTCTTTGCTGATAAGCAGGCTTCAAACATTTCCTTCAAATAAGCAGGACTGCAAATCTATTTATATACCATATTGTGTCAGAATAACCACAGTTTTATACTTCTTTAAACAGTGTGTTTATAAAGCAATATTCATTTAAGATAAAAAAGATTTTGTGGAAAGAGATAATAAATCATATAACTATTTTTATCCAAATGTTCTGGTTCAAAATCATCACGTTACAGAAATATCTAATTAATTTAACTCTTTGTTTTAGTCATAGATTCTGCCAAAATCTAACTCTTATTTTTTCTTTCCAGATGCAGGCAAATCTTGCATCTCTTGTTACCTATTCTGCTGCTTTTCTCTTCTTTTTTTTCTCTCAGATTGCAATTGCTTTCTGGAGAACATAAGAACTATAAGAGAGATTAGCAAGTGCCATGGTGTGACTGAATGACTCCCAAATATTATATGAAAACTGCTATATAATTACATGAAAATACTCATGTGTTTTGTAGTATTAAATTGTATGATGTAGAGATCAAGAATGTATATTGCAGCAGTATTTCTAAGTCATTGGGCATAGGCCATTTTAAAATTAAAATGCCTATTTCAACCATTTTACTGATATGATTAGATTGTAAACAATACAATTCAATTGCATGGGTCATTTTTTAATCTTCTGAAGATAAGGTCTAACTCTGTATTTTTATTTCAGTGGTTTTAACAATAGGCATAGGGTTGATAAATGCAGAGCCAGAAATATTACATTTGTTATTGCAGATAATACACAGAAACATTACTGAATTAACAATATCTGAAAGAGTAATCCAAAGTATATTAAGAGGATAATGTTGATTATGTTTACAGTTAGATGGCAACTTATGGTTGAACACCATCCAAAGCATTTTACAGATTAGGCCTCGATCCTGTAATCTATTTCACTCAGGAAATCTCCTGAGCCATCTGTGGCACTACTACAAGGAATATTAAAGTCTCATCATGCAAATATGATTGTGCCATTCACATCCCAGGCCTAATCATTTGATCAGTTCTGTAATATAGATTATATTTATAAACAAAATCAGAACAGTGGCTCAAGTTAATGCGTAGAAGCCAGTAAAGGAGGAAAAACCTCAAACTTGCCTTCAATAGCTTCAGGCTTCTTTCTTGGACTGTGTTCTAGAAGAAGACGAGGTGGTACCATCTCCTTATGTCCTGCACATGAGTATACAGGTTAAGAAGCACAGACAATGTATTTGCTATCAGGCTGAGCAGATTCACTGGGAGGCTGAGCTCCCTTCAGAATTGTTCATGTTTAAAAGATTACACTGTGCATAAAAGCTATTTTCTTCCAGACACCATAAGAAAGAAATGTATTTCTCAAGAAATAATTTATTTTTAAGAAGCATATTTTAAATCCATGTAGTCCAAGTGATTCAAGCATATGCTGAAATGCTTACAGTTCTATTTTTCTTCATTAGACTAAAAAACTCTAAAGGGTAATACTTTGATAATAAGGTTACATATTCATGATGCCTCTTCTACAATAAAAGCTTATTTTCTTCTGTCAAACAAATAATCTTCCACTGTTCCCTCAAGTCCACTTATTATGAACTTCTTAAAACACCAGTAAAAATTATTATGTTTCTCATCCTTAAGGATTATTCTTAATTAGCCAATACCAACCAGGTCGTGTACTGTAAACACTGATGAGGTTCTGATGCCAGCTGCTGACTGAAACACCTCTACTCTCTCAGTGTTGAACTGTACTCATAGTATTGAACTGGGAGTTTCTGTACTGTCTTAGCCTATGTGCAGATACCATGCTCTATCCAATACATTTTTCCCTTCATTTCCCCGAAGACTCACAAACAGATCTATTGCGCTCATATTATTTATGCTTCTTTACTGCTTTATAACACCTGTTTGCAGTCTCCTTATTTCCTTTTAATTTCTTTCTCTGGCATTTATGCTCAGTAGCTATCATGTCATTGTCACTTGGAAAGCACAGTTTATTGTGACCTGTGAAATAAAATTAAGTAGTTAAATATAATACTGATTCAGTCACATGCACCAGCATACATTCACTGCACCAATCTACATGCAATCAAGCTGTTAAATCTCAGCTCCAGCTCCACATCAGAAAATCAAAGCCATGCCTCATGCTTGGTGATAGACTCAGAAGAGAAATTAAGATCTTAATGAGCCTTGGAAACTGCAGTATTACACTTATCCCTCTCATCTTACAAAGGTATGTATACTCATGGGGAATGCATGAGAAAAACATCATCTTGAAGACAGCAGTGGGATTTGAGCACCATAGTCTTAATGTTATTGCATCTCATCAGCATATGTACAGTTGCAGGCAAATAATTTGCAAACATGTAGTTTAATTCATCTGATAATTTATATAAAATATCATACACAGAGCTGCTCAGACTTGACTCACATGCCTGAACCACTGACAAAATGTTGACACATTGACAAAATCAATGCACTGAAGGCACTGTGCAACTAACGGTAGAAATCTTGTGTTTTACACATATTTCCTGTCTTGGCAATAATCACAACTGGATATTAACCAATCTCATGACAGAATGACTCCAGCCTTAAAATGAACAGTAGGCAAACTTCAGGAATCCAGATGTCTCACCGTGATTTTCCAAACACTTTATGTCTTAAAAAAAAATCACCTTGAAATTGCAAACTGAGCTAAAGAGATGCTGAATAACATTTGTTGCCAACCAGAATAGAAATGTTACATCCATAACCTCTGTCAACATACAGAAACTTCGTTAATTGAATTCCTAGTTCAGAATGAAAACAAAACCAGTATAAAAAATAATGAAGAAACGGTAAATAATCTTATTCTTTCCGCCAGTTTTGATTAAAATCCTAGACTAGGGTTTAGTTCTTTTTTTTCCCTTTGTTTTTGCCTAAATTATCCCTGGATGGAAAAAGTGATAAATTTTATAACTTGGACTAATTGTTTTGTGTGAAAGATGATAAAGGGCAGTGGCTGAGAATGTTGAGTACATCAGTAATGAAGAAGGATAGTCAATAATTTGGACTGCAGAGTGGTATCTACTGTGTGGGGCAATGATCTAACACCTCTAGGTCAAAGCATAGGCTGGCCCCATTATCTTCCTGTTCTTTGCTGTAGCAGCAGTTTTCTAATGATTGCGCCAGTGTTAGTATAATGCCAGTACAATACCACTTATTGCTAATGACTTGTCAAGTTCTATTTTATAGTTTTACAAGTTTTAAGCAAATCATTTATTTAATGCAAATTGACCACATGATCCAATATGAGAGTGTTTTAAACACCAAAAGCTTAAGCTTCGTAGATCAAAAACTTTCCCTTAGGCCAGAATGTTTGTTCTAAGCAGGTTCCCATCCACTCTGATAAAAGGCTTCTTTAATGTTCTCATGTGTTATTAAATGTCTCTCTATTCACTTTGATGGGAATGCAAAGGACAGTAGCTGAATAAATATTTTATCCATTCTTTTGATGAAATATGTGAAAGGGGATATCCTAAGTCAAATTTCTTTTCTCTTCCTTTTTCTCTCCTCTGTAAGTTGCAAAGCAGAAGTGGTTTTCTGCAGTACAGAGAACTCATAAATAGAAATGAGGAACTGGCCTCAGCAGATCAGACCATTAGGATTAATGGTGTCTACTATCTTAATTCCAGCAGTGGCCAGTTGGACGCATATCCATGATGTAAATGAGAAGAAGGCAAGATGTTTTAAATGATCCCAGTGGACAATCAGTTTAGCCCACGAATCATGCGAAGTCATTATCCATATTGGCACTACTATTATTGGACATACAGTTTTCTTGCTGCTTTAAAAATGCAGCCACAGAAGAGCACTGAAATGTAGTGTCTGTGTATTTATTTGTTTTTCATTTCAAAAGTTGACTTTATTTTTCTACTATGAGATAAGCTGAAAAAGTTCATTTGACTTGATTTTGGTTTTTTTTTTTTTTGTGGGTTTTTTTGTTTGTTTGGTTGTTTTTTTAATTAGGGTTTGCGTGTTCCGAAAGATGTAGTTGCAAACACGAAAATGTGTATACATTTCTATGCCTAATCTTTCCATGCAGTTGTGCTACAGAGACCTACTTCATATATGATATAGTAAACAGCTATCTGACAACACGTTACAGCTGATGGAAACTGAAATAATGAAATGTTTTGACTTTAAGCTCATGGGACTATGCTCATCAGGAGAGAATGTGTCATGTTAAGGCATGAGTACCTTCTCCACTGCCTGAAAGGAAAGAAATATGCTGCAAAGATGAGTAGAAGGTTTAAGACACTAGATGGTAACATGAATACTTCATTGAAAATAAGCTACAGTCCTCAAGCTCTGTGAAACTTCTGTCATCAGTGTTTATTAAATCACTTGAGATGTCATGAAGAAATTCATTCTGACTTGCTTTATGAATATTTTAGATTTTATATTACATGATAAGGAATACAAGACAATCTTTAATTACCTTATTTTCTCAGTCTAGGAAGTCTCTTTCTACATGTGTCAAAAATGTCATGTCTAAGCATTGAGGATAAATTGATTTCTTGTGATAACAGCAAATCATGTGGGCTTTCTTTCTTCCCTGATGTGCCCAGTTCAATTTTTCTGCAATGACCCTAACTGACATAGATAAAGTCTCTAAATTTATCTTTCTAAATCAGTTAATGGGATAAAAGAAAATACTTCTGAAATTATTCTAAAATTATATTTATTATTACACAACTAAAGGCATTGTAGACAGCTGAATATTCCAGTTGGATATGGGGAGAAATAATGCCACCACAGAAAGCAATGTGTGGAAACACCATTCCTGTGAGTGTGTACTTCCTCATATCCATATCCCAGTTAATAGTGGGAATCCTACAATCCAACAGCACCAACATTTTTTTACGGTGTCTCTCAAATAGCACAGCAAAATGTCTTCAGAAAAATCTCATTCTGCCCAGATGTGACATCTTTCCTTAATAATAGCGATTATTGAAATAAAGAAAGTGTGCTCTTCGTGGAGTCATTCGTTATGAAGCATAAAATCAAATAAAATCTTACATGAAGCTTGGAACAAGACATGGATCAACAGAAGGAGGTAAGGCTGCCAAATATGCTTTTAGAAGATTGAAATCTTAATGGAGTCCCACCATCTGTCCAGGCTTCCAGTTTTGACATGTAAGTTACTTGAAGTTAAAGATGAGCCTCTCCCTTATCAGTTGTTACTCTTCAGATATTAGACTGTTACTATTCTAAGCATTTCTATGCTTAGAATGTGTGCATGAAAAACTAAGAGCAAACTATTTTTCATGGACAATTGCTGAGCATCAAGAGGTGAAATTGTGTAACTATTTTGAACAATGTAAATGCTCATTTTTGGGAAAGGAATGAATTGAAATACAGGTGTCCCAAACAGCCAATCTTCCTAAGGAACACATCATAGCACAATGGTTTTAGGTAGGCTAGTAATAAACTAAACGGTGCCTGGGGATGTTACTGGGCTCTGGAATTCAGACATACATATCCTGCAACATTTTTTTGAATAGCCTCTGACAATTTTGACCTTGTACAAAGTAGTAATGTCTCAAAAAATTAATTGGCTTAGTTCAGGAGTTAGGCAGCCCATATTGACATTGAGGAACTATAACGGATGTGGATCACTGTGACAAAAGGAATCACATTCAGAAAATGGTTGAGTTGATCTTGATGTACTAATCCAAATGTAGCCCACACATCTTAAAAGTGATAACAAAAATGTGTTACATGGAAATAAATATTTTAAACAGGGTCTTAATGACCTATTTTGAACACAATTTTTGGCAGTGGCAGTTGGAATTAATGGATAATAAAATGAGGCTTTTAAGGATGTCTATTCTAGTAGCCAACATATATTGCCATTTTTAAATTACATTCAGATTCTGGTTCCCTATTAAATGGATAAATGCCCAGCATACAGTGAAACTCTCATTTTGCATGAGGTTGATATTACCTAAGGAAAAACACTGCTATAGTATATGCAGTGATTCCCAGTAGCAATACAATCCTTTAAATTTTCATATTCTGTCACACTGGCTATCAAATAGTCACTATTACGATGCATAAGAAAAGAAGAAAAGGAGACATTACTTGGATAATGCCCAATCTATTTATATGTTCCACTTGGGCTTAAAATAGACTAAAAAATCACAAATAATACTGGTTTTCTACATAGTGCCTAACTTATGTATACAGCATGTTATTGAGAGATTCTCCTCCCTCAACGCACAGACAACAAAACAAACCAACAAATAACCCAGCCACCTTGGGAGGCCATCCATCTATCAAGCTAAAAGCAAGTAGGTTAATAGTGAAGGTGTAGGAAGGATGGATTCAGACTGATAATCTAAACACTCTTTTGAATGGAGTAGGGGAAAAGGTTAACTTTTCCTTCTCAAGACACTGAGCAAAAAGTACCAGTAACTTGATAGTCTTCTATTTTTAATACATAGAGATTTCAGTGCATCCTTTCTTTTTGATGATGCATTCTTACATGTATTTATATATTTATACCTATATAATATACACCATACATATGTGCATGCAGGAACATGTGTCTACATATGCATGCACATGTATACACAAATACACATAGATATTTATGTAATGAAGTTTCTGAACAGAAAGTGCTTTTTCTAGCCCTGCTTTATTTGGTAACTGAACAGGTGCGAGATTCTATTGCAACAGATTCCTGGAGGTTGTGTGAACATCAGTTTGTTGGTATGTTTGCACTCAACCACCAAACCCAATTAAAGTCACAGCTGGGAATTTGTTTGATATTGTTTTCTTCTCCTGTGGGTTTGTATCTCACACAATGCAAGTGTGCATAACAAGTGTACAAATTAGGCAGACAAGAAAGGCAGGAGAACATCTACGAGTAGGATTTTTTTTTGTTTTAACCTACAGCTGATGCTATTGGTCCCAACCAGAAATATATGCAATGTATCTTAGCTACATGACAGAACTGCACAGTGAAATCCATTTAAAACAATGTATCTGTCAATAATTATTTTCCAGACATTTTTACCATATTGAGGCTCCAAACTCCCTCTTTAGCTCAACCCATATCTTGTGAAAGCTGTTTTGATTTTTGTGTTCAGAAGATTGAAGTCATTAAGGCGTTAAAAGTTAAGATTTAACAGTTTTGTCATTTCACATTAAGTAAGAAGTCACACAGCCTTTCCTGACATTAAAAGAAAACCAAATTGGAAACAATTGAAAATTTAATTGAGTTGTCTCCACTTCCTCCCATTATCTATCACACGTATTCAGCAGGTAAAAACATTCCTGCATGTTATGTTTAGAAGTATTGAAAGACATCTCAAAGAAGCAGGTCCTAGGACAGTGAAAATGATGGGTTATTGCATGGAATTTATTGGTTATTATAGTTATTGTTACATACTGGAGTGCAAAAGGCCTGTAAAAGCAGATTATAAAATGAAGACATATTCAGCCTTCCTTTGTCTCCCCAAATAACCTTTAATAAATTGGTATCATATACAATAGTCCCTAGCGTAATTAACATGAATATCAGGAGTCAGTATAGATGTATACTTTTCACAATATGAGGTATCCATAGGAAAATAATTCAAACAGAGAAAAGAAAACACTGCAATTAAGTACTTGCTGCTAACAATTAAACAGAATGGAAGGGACTGATAAGCTTTATGATGAAAGGTAATAGATGCTGCCTATGCCATGGGAACACTGCTCAGTAATTTTTGAGTTATTTGTATCTCATTTATCTGTACTTTGCATCACTTCAACTGTCATTAGTTCAACTACATCTCAGAAGTGTTCAGTGCTGTAAGTCAGAAAAGCTATCTAGATACTGCTTCAACAATGCTAAAACTCTATGTTGTTTTCCAGAAAGAGTGCATATGCCAGGTCTTGCTAAGCAAAAATGGCTTAACATTGATAAAATCAAATTACAGGCACTATAATCTCTCACAATTAGAGATATTTGTAGATAGTGAATATGTTTAATACAGAAATCACTAGAAGTCCAGCTGAATCCAAATAGCTGTGACTACAAGCCATGAAGATTTTCACCTCCTAATCCTCTTGCCAGAATGAAACAAGAAGTTAATGTTACCTGTCTTGCATATACTTGACAATCACTTAAGAGAGTGAATCTATAACCATTTTTATGAAGTTAGAATTTCAGTAATGCAGTTTGAAGTTAGAGGGAAAAGAACTGAGAGATTTTATTAGATCAAATATCAGGAGTAGGGCCCAAAAGTACGGAGGTGTTGGCTACTAACTCCTGTTCCTCACTCCCACTGAAATCAATAACAGCTATGTATTAGGTTGGCATTAAGTCTTTAATACCTTTGAAGGTTAGGTTCTGTGTAATTAAGAAATTCCGATAGTCTTCTCTTTCTTCTAAAAGTGTCATGGATGTAATATTTTTGGGAATTGCAAAATTATGACACAGTGATAGTAAAAAAATACTGATATTTGAGGCTAAAATTTACACCTCTTAAAACATATGGTGATGTTAGGTTTGATGCAAAACTCCTCACCATCTGTGGTTTCTACAGCAAGACAGGATATATGGCCTGAACTGTTTCAGTTTGAAACAATTTCAGCTAAAGCTGCTGGTTTTGCATAAAGGGTAAGAAGAATCATGAGAAATACTGATACAAAAAACCTAATATTGAAGGTGAGAATTACATTAAACCAACCACATTTTGGTAACTTCTGATTCTTTCTTCCCTTTCCCTTTCCCAGGAAATATCCTCTTTCTTATAAAGAAGTTATTTTTAGGACAGAGCCTTGTGATTCACTGTCATGAGTTCCAATGCTTGTGCTCAAGGTCTCCTCTATGATTTTTGGGAAACTGACTTAACTTACCATGCTTTTCTATTCCACTATAAATAGATAGAACAGTAATTTTCTGAAAAATAAATAAATAATTAAATGTTGCAAGCATATAGCAACTAAAAATCCAAAGCTTAAATTCTATGAAAATGGAATCTGTACAGACCGGGCCTTTGTTCTGATGCTAAAATTATTTAGGCTTCTTTTGTTTGGCACATTGGGACAGGGAATGCCCTCCTCCCTATTTATTCAAGAAAATATTTCTCTCTAGATTTCTTTCTTTTCCCCTTCCCTCACTCCCCAAACACTATAGCAATACTGTTATTGCTATTCCTACTTTTCAGAGTGGCACTGCTGGTTTCTTGGCTGAGCCAACAGCTTCTCCTCATAATACTATTTGTAAATACATGTCATTTCAAGTCTTCATTTGAGGGAAATCCTTGCTTGCACTTTCCTGAATGTATATAGGCTCTTTCACAACCAGACGTTTAAAAGTTAACTTTTAGACTGTTAAATCTAGGTAAGTCACCCGAGGGATCCATTTATAGTCAATGGAGAGAAATTGGTACCTTCAAAGGGTGATTTATCTTTTCTATCTTAGGCATCTTTTTTGGGATGAAATTGTCCTCTGGAGACCTCCATTTCATACCATTGGCTATAAAGACAGCTAAAGGTTACAGTTTGGAAATTAACTTTTGGGTATCTAAGTGAGGTGCAATGAATTGCAAACATCTCATTTTGCAGTTCTACATCAAAATGATACTACATGCCACCAAAATATTCCAGGACTAAAATCAAAAGCCACGCATTATTTTTCACACTGTAACTGCTGCCTAGTAACACAGTGCTCCCCAAACCCTGAGCAATTATATGAATGAATATCACACACAGAGAAAGGATTTTGCTGTCAAGCTTAACTAAAAAAGATAAAAAAAAGTTAAAAGCATTGTTTAAGTTTAATGTGTGTGGGCATTGAATGCCTTTTAAACACTACGTGCTATTTACTCTGTCAGATAATACTGATTGTATTGAAGGGCAAAGTGAAAGAAGAGGAAGGAAAGTGAAGTATCAGAGGGAAGAAGAGTGTTTCCTGATGAAGAAAAAATAAATTAGTTTTGACTCATTCTATGTATATATATGTCAGTTAGTTACCATGTCTTGTTTGACAAGGCAGATATATGCAGAAAGAAAACTGACAGCAAAAGTGCCTGACCAGAGAATGGAGAAAGCCATGGACCTGCCACAGCTGACTGTCACAGTGGCTGTGGACTAGATGCAGAAAAAAGTGGATGTAAGCAAGGCAGGGAGAGCTCATGCTCCCTAGGTCACAGCTGAACATTCCTCTGCCCTCTGCATTGTGTGCTTTCACAGCAGAAGTGAAGAATTACTGCTAAGCTGGAAATGTTTCATGATGGAATATATCTTGTCAAAGCATTTGTAGATCTTGTCTACGCTCTAATTATCTGTGTGATATGGTGACCAGGTACTGTTTCTGTCATTAAATCTCAGCTTCATAATTTTTTCCAGCAGTAACAACAGATAATCTGTATTTGGATGAGGAGAATAAATTCTCTAGTCCCACAATGGAACTATAGGTTTTGCCTTGTTAATGAAAAGTTTCGAAGAAAACTGGAAGCCCTTCAGTACACATTTTTCCTCCTTCATTACGTTTCAGTATATTCAGCATCAGGAGGTGTTTAAAGGCACATTTGCATAGATCTCAGCTATTTTTCTTTCTATTAAAGTTGAGAGAGATTCATTGTATGGTAGTTAACTTCCCTAAGACTGTTTCAGGAGTATATTCTAAAGGCAATGTATTCATTAGCTCACTTACATATATTCATTTAGAAATACATATATTTTAGATATACAACCTGTGCTTATGCAGCTAACTGAAGGAGAAGACTGGGGATCGTCATGTCTCGTCAAAGACAGATGTTTGCTTGCAACCCATGTAAGGTTCCTAGTTTTCTGAAATGATTGGCATGTAAAATGCAGTTGGCTGGCTGATTTAAGCAACTCCATGGTGGCCTTTATGTTTTCCCAGCTTTTGTGTAAGAAGATTAGTCAGTTGATTAAGGTCTCCAGAGACTATTAGGTTGATAAGTGCTTAAAATAAAGATTCTGTACTGCTCAGTGTTACACCACCAAAATCTTTCTGTGGTCAAGCTTGCTTTCCAATAGTAGAAAATGACAAAACCAAGAGGTACATACATGTGAACCCATGCAGAAAATCCTACACTCTTTTTGATGATACTATTTGCTAACAGGACGTTGCTGAGCAGGTTTTCAAACCTGTGAAACAAATAAGTCAAGCCTTTTAATGAGTCCCACTTTCAGCTAGTTTAGGAATACAGAGTATTTGAAAGGGAAGGACTGAAGGGGACAAATTTTAAATGACCAACACAAAATATCTTTCTAAGTGTTGGAAATGGCTGAAACATGTTGTCTAAACCAATAGTCCTTACCACAAGAATAATCTGTCATGGCAAGTTTTGAACTCTACCAGCTGAACTTTGGCAGAGCTATATGTAGCTGACTCCAGTGCTAGTCTTTTCTACCAACACTGGTAGAAACAACAATAATCCGATCTTAGTTCTATTGACAATTGTATGCCATCCCTTTAAATAAGTAATCCCATGTATGTTTGAAATAGAAATACTGTCAGCAAAATCTGCAACATACATAATCATTGTCTAGGTTCTTTTGCAATATACTGATTTTTAAAAGGTAATAAATCTAGGCTTTGAAAAGAGGCTCTTTCTTTTGAGAATTGTGTTTTTCCCTGTACTTGAATCCATCCAAGCTCTAAGAAAGAAACATGCTTTTATAGGCTGACATTTGAAACTTGTTTTTTAGGTTTCTGAGTTGTTTCCTTCCTAACTATGCCTCAAAAATATGGACAAAACTACTTTTGGCTTAAATAATTTTCTGCAAATATTTTTCATATTGAATTCACTTCTGACAGTGATACGGTACTGAAGAAGGGTTGTGTAGCTCTATAATGTTTCAATTTTTTAACCTACTTGAAATAATATCAGTATTTGTTGCAATAATTCTAACTGGAAATCACTTATGACAATGAGCCATTAAATGTAATAACTATTTTACAAGGTCACTGCTTAAACTTATTTAAGCCTTTTGAATATGGAACTCTGTTTATTATTAGCTCTTTTTTTCCATTTAACTTTTGCCTTTATTTTCTAAATAGCTTACTTTTCAAAACTAAAGCAGTTGAGTCTTTTGATGATCCTCCACAACACACCTAGCTTTTTTCAGACATTGTTAATGAATCTTTTGAAATAACCCTTCATTTTGAAACTTGATTATTGAACTATATGATATGGTCATAATATGAAATAGCAGTAATAAAATATAATACAAGTGTGAGAACACTTTTGTTAGTCTAGTCTCTCTGCCTTTACAGATTAGATATTAGTTTATTTCAATTAAAATCAAGGATTTAGATTCATTTAACCAGAACAGTTTTTTGCTTTCTTTGGTATCACATAAGTCTGACTCTTCAGAGTGGCTTGTAGTGAAATATCAAAGAAAGAGATCCATTCTCCTCTACAGAAGCAGAATACCACACATTCCCTGGGTCCTGAGAGAGTGAAAGTAGTTTTAATTTTTTTTTGGCAAAGTAACAATAAAGTGCCATAAGAGTGTTGACAGATGCAGCTTTGTGTGCCAGCATCTGGCTCTGATTCATGGTGGGATGATATAAACAGGGAATAATGGTTAGTTGTTTTGCCTCTGTGGGATGGTGTCAGGATTGTGTGCTGATAACATCCCCATTAAGAGATCAATGCCATTTCAGAGTTTGACCAAACAGACCCAGCTTGTGGAGTCATAGACAAGAACCTAATTAAAATAACATCAGTGGATGTCTTCTCATGGTTTATATAGCTGAATAGAAATGTAAAGAAACAATATTTAAACTCCAAATGACAGCCAAAACTATTGCAACAATTGCACATTAATAAATTAGTTAGAAATTTTTCTATAATTAAAACGTATTTTTCAGTTTCTCATACATATATTTAAAATTGCTTTTCATTACTTCTTTCCTATCAGACTGTTTGAAAAGCATTTGGAACTCTCCCAGGACATTACTAGAGGAATAAAAGCTTCTGTCATTCAATCATTTCCATTTATGTCATCAGCAGAAACGAATGCGTCGACAAGTGTTTCATCACATGAAAAAGTTTTTTTATGAACTGATGAACAATTAACTGCCAACTCCAAAGACGAATCCAGATGAGCCTCTGCAAATTTTGGGGTACAATACTGCCCTCAGAGGGAGAAGACTTGTTAGGTACATTTTCTGTTTAAAAACTAAACCTAGAAAAGTTTCACAGCTCCCAAATGCTCCATTTAGTATTTCACTAAAACAAATATCTAGTTTGCTTGTTTTCTGTTATAGGGGAGAGGGCTATTGAGTAGGTAGGATCAGAAAGCAAGTCTCCATAGAAAAAAGTAATATTCTCTAGTGTTCTTTCTCAAATGGGAAATCTTGTAACTTGGTCCACAGTTTTTCATGCTGAATTTCTCCAAACATTTTATATATATTTATATATACATAATGTTATTTCCTTATTCATTATGACTGATTTTTTTTTTTTTTTTTTTATTGCACCACATCAAATATATCCCCAGAGAAACTACACCGGTATCAAAGTTGTCCCCATATTGTAACAAGGTAAGTTACACCCTGTCATTGGCATATCCAAGACACATCCTAGTCTTTAATCAAGTAGGAGTGACACTTAAAAATAGTTCAAGAGCCTAAAGCATTTTGTTATCTGAACAGCAGAGGGCAAGTATTTAAGTCCAGTGCTGCAGCCCACCCACAGCAAATACAGGCATATTTAATTTCTTAATGCTTATTTATCTAATATGCTAAAATCACTTAATGCTCTCAGGCTTTTTGCACTAATATACTCCATGATCTTGCAGTATTGATGCACTTTTATACCAGTATCTCTATAAATCTCTTTGGATGTTAAATGGCAAGTATCATACTGACAATGTCTTGGAATTCTCTTACCACACTGAGTAATAATAATCCCTGTTCTTTGACGGAATACTTCTTGACAATGGAACAGAAGAGACAAGCCTTGGAAGAACATTGTAGAGATGAAGGACATTCAGTCTGCCACTTCTTTGCAGGCCCAAGTAGACTGTAGGCTTCCCTGTGTACTCTCACTGCAATTTGCCTGAATTTCTTGTCACAGTTTGTTTTCTTTTTTCATGAGCATATGTGCAAAGGGTGAGGCATCAATGATGCCTTAATGAGAAAGTGGGATGACTGTTTTACCGTATAGGTTACACTCTTGCCATGTAAATGTGCCAGAAATCCTGATGGATTTCTCCAAGGCAAATATTTTTTCAACAGTATAAGATTATAAAAATAACCTACATCACTTTGTAGACACTTGGACCCTGGCATGGAAATATACAGTAAACATATGAGGGTAAATTGATGAAAGGAAATGGTATGGCCACACTTGTTTGCAGTCTAGCTATTATTTGAAACAGTCATGTAGGGCTATAAGCTTCACAGGGTGATTGGGTGCTTCAGTGCAAAGTTTTTACAACGGCTAAATTGACAGTAATATCACATCTGGGCTTCCACTGTCTTTGTTGTCAGGTAACTGTAAAGATCATCCAGTAGAAAGTCCAGTGTACTGTGAAATATGAGACATTATCTAAAAATAGAACACACTAAAAAAACTATGCATGTAAAATAATCTTCCGATCGATGAAAATAAAAGCAAAACCTGACCATGAATATGCAGTATGCCTGTGAGAAACAAGGGTGCCATGTTATGACCAAATGCCCAAGAGATGCTTATCATTCTTAATTCAGCATTATGTAGCAACCACAACCACATGCTGAGGTGGGCGTACGAAAAGACAGGCATGCAAGAATTCACTTTAGGTAGCTGCAAATAAAAAAAGGCATTCTGTTTGAAGAATTCCTTGATCTGCCAAAGTAGTTTGGGAAACGTAAAGCAAGCTGGCAAACACTGCAGGGAAATCAGGGGAGGAGTGTTAAAACAGGAGTATGCACAGGGGGAATAAAGCACAGTAGATCCAGTTATCTTGGAGAAACATGTGCTACAGGCTTCAAAGAGTGACCGAACAGTGTCCCTGAAATCCAACCACATGGGTGAGGATTTCAAACTCTCTAAGGGCAAAAAAATAGTTATGAAAATCAGGTTAAAGGTTTTTACGAAAATAGAACCTTTTCTCCTACCAATAAAATATATATAAAAAATTATGAGTAATAACACTAGAAATATTACTCAGAAAAAAAATCAGGAATATCGAATAAGTTATCAAATACACAGCACAGACTATATCCATGAAACTAGACAAATGAAAGTTAGTGGCCTTCTGTATCAGAAAGGCTATCTTGGAACTCAGAAATAGCAGTGCCAGTAGAAGAATCGAGGTGCCAGTCAGAATCAATGTGTCTCAGCATCTCTTAAAAAGAGAACTGTCCTCTTCTGGTCTTAAAGTTCTAGAAGTAAAAGTTGGAAAATAAAGCCTGGAAGAAATGCATATTAATTCTTCTTTTACAGGGGGCCAAAAGGAGTACAAAGCAATTTGGGCAAGAGTGATTTGTTAATGCTGAGCTGTACTGCCCATACTTGGCTGAGAAACTATAGGCTGGAGATAAATAAGTTCAGAAAATCTATCCTTTGGAGGAAAAGTAGTTCAGCAGTCCCTCTTGAGAAACTGTCACTTATCACATGCATGTTAGACAGAAAGTAAAAAATATTCTCAACCTCCATACTTCATCAGATAAGGTCAGAAAGCCATTTTTTATACTGTATACAGTAGATCTCAAGAGGGTTATCTATAAATGTCTCAGTAGAATTCAGGGTAGGTCTCTGTTGCAGTCATGATACTAATGAGATGGATTTCTGGTTTAGCAAAACCTACTTGAGTTTATGGCTAGAACTCCACTGGCATCTGTAGTAGAGAGCTGAGAACCTCAGATACCTTTCTTTTGTAAAAAGTATTAGAAGTCTTAGAAGGTAATGGATATTGATATAATTATTGTGATTTACAGGAGAATTTGCATGAAATCAGTCAGTATCAGGGACAAATGCTGGCCAGAGAAACAAGAAAACCAGTTAATGCTTCATGAAGCAGCTTAGCAAGAATTCTCCCTTCTCTGGCTTTCTATGAATTCTCTGTGTAGTTTACATACCCAGTGACACACAAAACCTTTAGTGAATGAGGTTGAATATTTCAGCCTCATTTGTTAAAACCAACACAAAGGCATTAAGTGAACTCCAATAGACTGTTCAGGTGTCTGTCAAAATGTATTAGTACATATTTTGAAAAGTTTATCTAATTAATAAAACCCAAGGATGAGAGTTTAACTTTTATATTATTTGATCACACTTTGCTATAAATTCTTGCATAAAATGTATATAAACCTAAAAAAATCTAATGTTACCAGTAATTAATATGAATTTTTAAATAATACAAATATTCCAAAAAATACTATCAAAGAATAAATACTGAATGGTATTGTTATTACTAAGATATTGTGCCTAAGGAATCTAATGAGTGGGACAGTGCTCTTATAAACTCAAGAAAACAGAAATTAATATATGGTGTAAACAACCCTATAGGAAGCAAATACACCCATATAAAGGAATTTTCTATGAGAAAAATGTGGGTTTTCTACTTCATAAATGGCAATATTGGGACTGATAGAAATGATTCCTGGTTTGAAAATATTGTGGTGTCAGGGTGACTGTAATTAATTTCCTTAGCTGAATTGCACTCAGATCTCTTTGTTTGGACAATGTAATTTACCATAAAATATATAAACTGATAAAAGGATAAAATATAGCGGATTTTAAAGCTAATTTGTTATTAAGGTTATTAAAGGGACTTGGTGTGCCGGTGTCTCCCCCACATTTATCTATTCAAGAAAATGAATTACAGTAATATTTCAGTTCACAAAAGGCATTGTGAAATGAGCAAGTTGCCTGAGAAAGGCAGGAACAAGCACTAACTGAGCAGTGTTTCTGGCACTCTGCTCAATGACGGCTACAAAGAGCACTGAGCTGGGCATACCTAGCGTTTACCTTCCTTCTCAGAGACATGGGCTGGATGTTTCAGCATTGCCTTCCACAGCTTGTGGGTTGACTAAAGCATGTTTTGAAGGCAATGTTGTATTTTACCTCCCACAAAAAGGTATCAGGCTCCATAACAACAATCATTCACCACATTTAACTTCAGGTGTTGACAAATGACTTAGCCGGTCAAAAAGCAGTTGCTTTACAGGTAGAGCCACAGGTGGGCTTTAGGAGACTAACTTAAGGGTCTGTCCGCTTCCTTTTCACCTACAAATCAGATGATTTAAGCTGCTTTATGATATATTTCCAAGTTCTGCGGTCTCAGGTTCTCACCCTAGCTGTTCACCTGGAAGGCCAGCTGACCACTAAAAATTTTTCAGCTGTTTAACCTGTGATTTGTTAGCACAACTGTGTTGTAGCACACTGAAATGACACAAGGCAAACATTGGGAGGCAGAAGCAGACATGTCTTTTGTATTCTGAAATTTGAGTCACTACAGACTTCCCTTTCCATCTCCCTGCTCCCCTTCATGGCCTTCCCAGTTTCCTTGTAGCTGGAAAGGTCAAAACAGAAAAGCAATTCTCTCCAAAACTTCCTTCCCACAGCATATCTGCTCTGCCTTACAAGTGTCAAACAGCCCAGGGAGCCATCTGGAAAAAAGGGCTCTGACATACGTCAAAGCTGCTTGCAAATGTCAGGAGAACTATAAGAGAGATCTTGACGATCTCCATGGAAGTTTTTGCGTTGTGATTTATTAATGGTACAGCTCTGTAAAGCCAGAAACTGGGTGAATCACATCTGGTGCAGGGGGTTATTTTTTAAATCAAAGTGTAACTAAAGGTCTCTGGAAGGATTTGCTAACCTTTCTCCCACGCTGAGCCTAGACCACTCCCTCTGTTTATAACTGGCTGTCTTTAAAAGTCCTAGAGGTGATACCATACTTTGCTCTTTCTTAGTGGAATCTCCTGTCTCTCTGTGTCACTCTTCAAGAGTAAGCCACATAAACCCTCTCCCTCTAAAATCCCAGGCTCGTTTTCCCTCCACAAAAATCTGTGCCTTCCTCCTCATTTTGAGTCTCTGTTTCTCAGCTACATCCTTAGGACTTCCCAGCTACTGATTGGACCTGACATGTCAAGAGAGGACCTAAGCCACAAGGCAGAGATAAGAAAACACATTCAATTCATAGGAGTACTGGTGGAGAGCTTCTTGAGCACGTAACTGACTAAAAGATTCTAAGGCTTAGTGCATCCTTAAATATTCTACCCTTGACTCTTTTCATAAATATAATTGCTTATTCATAGGATTATGTCCTCTCTATAGTATGTCCTCTCTATAGTATGTCCTCTTGCACCAGATTTCAGAAGTTCAAAAGGAAGAGTGTCTATTAAATAAGGTCAGGGTAGATTGACTTAATATTATGAGATGATGCTTAGTCATCATCAGTAGCTTTTTTTGGCTAAGAATTAAGTGTCTGTTAGAACAGATGAGCATGGAGATGTGGGAAGACAGAAGGTAAAGCACAGAAGTGATGGATCAGCTAAGATAGCTTATATACTAAAAGCAACAGAGGCAGCTCTAGTTTTGAAGCATTCTGGCATTAAGGCTTGTTATTTGTGGGGAAAAAAACCAATAGGCTATTAACAATACGATCCTTTCTCTTGCATCTCAGCCAAAAAAAACATAGAAAATTTTAGCAATTTCTATAGCCTTACATTGACCCTACTTTTAACATAACCTTAATTTTATTTCATGCATTGTAGACAGAAAATTAAAAGCTTTAATAATACAGCCATTAGCTTTTATGCTTTATTAAAACTATTTGCACACTCTTAGTTGCACTTGTGAGACCTTTCAACAATACAAAACACACTTTCAATACACGAAGAAGCAGAAACTCTCAGGGGAACAGAAGAATATTAGAACAGAGTTCAATGATGTAGGAAAGTACCTGGATAAAAATCCCCTTGCGCAAACATGTCAATCACATAGCGACAGAATGCATATTGATCTAACAGAGCAAAAAGGGGAAAAAAAAAAGAGTAATGAAGAAAGCAAATTTAAAATGTTTCTACTTAACAGTGAAGATAAAGCTTAGCAATGCAAAGACACATTTCAGGGACAGTCTTATTTATGTTTGGGAATTTTTTCCTGGCCTTCAGGTAATTCACATGTTCTTAAAGAGACAGCTTATGGTCCAGATCTAATTCAAGCCTCCCAGCCAAGAACGCCAGAGCTACCAGCACCCCAGAGGTACCAACCCCCCCCTTGGGTGGGCAGGGCGCAGCATGCCCTGGGGCAGCAGTGTGCAGCCTTGGCTTTGGCACATGTCCTGACCCCAGCCAGGAGTACTGTGCAAACTGCGGCTTGGCCACAGGTTGCAAAGACTTTTTCTCATCCTTGGAGATCCATTTCAAATAGTCGCAGTGAGGTGATAGAAAAATTCAATAAAGATTTATATCACAGCATTTTGTTAATATTGTTTTAACGGTTTAATCAATATACACATTTAGTGAATGGGAATATAAAGACAATTCTGTGTACTTACACTTCTGTAGCAATGAGATTTTCCATATAATTTTATCATTTCACCATAGAATTGTTTTCCAGAAACTAATCTTTACATATATATATATAAAATATATTAAATCTGTGTGTGTGTATATATATTAAAACTATTCTATTCAGAAATTAAGGCTTCTGAATCTAAATGAAACTGATTTCAGAAACGTTGATTGTCTATTGATTTCTCTTATACCTAAGCAGAGCTGAAGACCTTAAAAAAAATTCTAACATTAAGAATGGTGAAGAAAAGTTACTAGTTGCAACTGAGTGCAAAAGAATTGCAATATTATTGCTGGATTCTCCAGCTGGCCAGAAAAAAAGCACATTGACCCACTGGACTCTGAGGGCCATTAGCTTTGAAAGTTAACATTGATGACTAAGTGCCAGCTCTGTTTAGCTGTTAGCTCCCAACTGTTCTTGAGTCAAGCGTATTCATCTGTCCATCCTAGACTGTTCTAGCACAGTTCCAAGACTACAGAAGTTACACCTCTTCCCATCTCCACCTCCTGTTTCATTTCTTTCCTACTCACCTACAAAGCCACTTACTTTCTTTTTGACAACTTCAAAACAAAGTTATGCAGACTTTGGAATACTTAAGATTGTTAAAATGGCATCACATATTTAAATGCAAAATGCTGTTTCCAAGTATATAACTCTCATTGTATTGTTTGTTTTCTTACATATTTCATGGAGCATCAGTATTAGTTGGTGCTGAGGCATTTATGTGATTGCTGCTCTGTTATGGTGACTGCCATAGAAGTTCTGGGTGGGCAACGGCAGCTTTCAAGTCACGTTTTCCTATGCAGTTATAGAAATTAGGAAAGGATTTACAAGCTCAGCAAATATCTAGTTGTTTTTACTACTTGATAAGATAGTGTCATGGTTTAACCCTGGCTGGCAACCAATTTGAAGCCAGGAGAGTCCATGCATCTAGTTGCTGTTACAGGGGTGGTGAGGGTAGTACTAGTCAGCATTGTAGAACCTGGGGTAAACCTTTCAGGATAGACGCAGGGCTGTGGCTATGAACACTGCTTTTAAAACCTTTAATGACTATTCATGATAGTATCTACTTTCATATTTAGGAATTAAAATTTTCATTATGACTGGCTCCAGCTTTGGATTCCATTCTTCAGGAATCTAAAGACTTTCACTGCAATCTGCCCTAAGTCTATGTGCTAATTTTCTGAAAAAAAGTAGCAGCATATCTGTGAAAAAACAAGTATGTACAAATCTGTATTCTCAGTAAGCCCATCTAAAGCCACTGAGGTCAGCAAAGTGTTTGCACTAGCTTCAATGCAGTTGCAAAAAGGGCCTGAGTCAGTATTAAAAAATAAAATGGACTGATATCAATTCTTTAGCCCAGAAAGTGAATGTCAGGACACAGCTTTTGCCCGCAAAGCCAAGTTTTCCTTACCCTTCTTTTGCCAAAACAAGCTGCCTTCATCCATGCTGCCCTCTGGAAAGAACCCCTGGACCATTTTGGGGCACTGTACAAAAGACTGCTAGATGGCATGGGCCAAAACTATGTCAGGAGACATAAGCTGTACGGACAGTCACAGGACACAGTGCAAACCTGTGCTGGTTCTACTTAGGTTATGACAGACATAGCCTAAGGCTTAGCAGCTCACATGATCTCATTGATATTAAAATAATTCATTCTTCAAACACAGTAGTATAGACCAGGATTAAAATTGAAAATTGACTGTGTGTGTTTGAGTTGTTGGTTGTTGTGGTTCTTTTTGTTTGTTTATTTGGTATGATATTTTGTGTTTTTGTTTGTTTGAGGATATTTTTTTTAAAGTACTTTGAATGAACTTAATTAAAAAAAAGCCTTAATCTTCATTTTACCTGAGAACAAAACCTTTGTATTAATTTTCTCCTCAGAGGATTTCTTTAGTAACTCAACCCCTCAAAACAGGGATTTATATATACAAAAATTGAAGGCAGAATGTTAAAATCCGAATTAAAAAAATAACATTTTACTGTATATGAAATAGTAAGGTGCACTGAAACATCCCATTGAAGTCCATGGGAATTCTGCCAATCATCAAAGATTGGTACCTAGGAATTTTAAATGAATATGATTTTCCAAATGTCTCTTCATGGCTAAAAATTCATTTTAATTTAAACTCTATTGTTAAAAATAGAATGTTACGCTATAGTTTTCACCTTCTAACTCTGTAATAGTGGCACAAACATTTATCTGAGTAGTAATAAATCCTGTCAAAGTCTGGGACTAAATTCTTACTGAGAAAAACAGTCATAGATATTTCTATCATTGGACCTCATGTGATTTACCCTGGGAGATGACCTATCTTTCTTGATTTTAATTTGAGTAAGGAGTAATGCAACAGCAGGGAAATCATAACAACTCTGCTGTGATTACTGTTATATTTTCCACATTGTGGCTGAAAAGCTGTCAGAATTACTCCCTTGAGCAAGGAAAAGTAAGGACTGCAGGATCAGGAAATCTTGGTAAAACTGGAATGACTTCAAAATTATGTTCACCTTGGGTCACAGTGGGACTGAAATATAGCACTGAATTTTCTGAGAGTATCCAGCTGGGCAGCAGCAGCTTACGGTGGAAAAAGGAAGGATGAAAGTAGAAAAGGCAGTTTTCACTGGACATGTGTAACCCTATCTGCAGTGATAAGGGCAGTTGAAGAGGCTCCTTCCTTCCTCCACTCCAGCTGCTCATTCCCACTTTCACCTGCCAGGGTTCAGTGCACAGTCACTGGGGTCATACACTAAAGCAAACTTACAAAGTGATTTGTTAATGTTTGATGTTGAGATGGATCATTTTGCTAATATTTATCAGCTAAAGGGGGAAAAATCCCACAAAAACCAAACCAAGAAAGAAATACCCAACACCACTCTATTGTTCTTTATAATCTTTGACCCCTACTTACTTAAAATACTTTGCTATCAGGGAGTGAAGTGCCTCATCTGCACACCATTGCATTTTGAGAGCCTTATCCTGAACAGTACGGAGTGGATCCCACTGTGCACTGAAACTCTGTCAGAGCAAACAAAAACTGAAAAAAATCTGCACCTCCTAAGAGGAGCTCAAAAATTTGCTGAACTTTCCCCTTGGTCACAGAAATCAGCATGAAAAACACTACTTTGATTTTATGCTTCAAAGGCTCCAATATTTCAAGTGAAAACCAGTATTAACTAGAATACAAATAAATGTTAAAAAAATACTAGTTCAACACACTATGCATGTCAGAAAGGGGTCTATATCTCAGAATCTCCCAGATTTCCAGAAACATATAATTTAGGCAACTCCTAAGGAGTCCAAAGCTAATGGTTATGAAATTCTGAGAGAATCTGCTCAGGCAGATTCAGGTATGCAGGCAGGGATGGCTGCTTTGATGCTCAGGCATAACAATTTGTCGGCGGTTATCAGCTGAAAGGATCAAATAGGGGCGCCACGCAACACTGAACTGCCTCTATTAATGTCAGAATCATCCTGTGCCTGCAGTGTGGCAGTTTGTACAGAGATCCAGGTCCTGTTGCCTTCACTCGTACAAAATTGTACCTAACACCATGGAAGAGCCACAGGGAAATGAGGGAACTGGTCAGAGCAATTTGGGTGTGGAAGAACCCAGGCTGGCTCTGTCAAAGGGGAGCATATAGCTAATACCTCAGTTTGGTGTTGATGCATGTTGATTCTTTGTTTTATCATTTAATTTCTTTCTTCCACCAGGGCAAATGCCATTATGGCATTTCATTCCTTCTTAGGAGAAATTTGGAGGGTGTTCCAATCAAATTATGTCAGGTGGGCTTATCACTGTGTCATGCAATACCTGACAACATGACAATGCCTCATATAATCTGATGCAAGACAAATTACTACATTCCCTTTCCTCTGCTCCTACTTTCCTTGTTGTTATAGAGGACATATGCAGATGTGGAAATAAAACAAAATTCCCAACAAGTCATTGGACAGTGTATTTTCCAAAATACAGTGCACTACATCAGATGCTACTGTGCAAATCTATGAAGACTCAGGCATATCTGAAGAGAAATTGGTCCTTGGTAAAGAAGGATTTAAACCAAAATGAATCTTTAGCCATGACAGTTAGAATATTCTATAGATTAAACGTCTTTTATTCTTGATAGTCTCTTCCTAGCAGTGTGAGATTCATCTGGGATTTATTTGCACTGCACTTTTGCTTTTCATCGGTGAACTTTGGTCCTTGCCATCTTTAACTCCATTCTCTCTGCTTTTTCCCTGCTACGTTTTTAAGATCTTCATCTGTTTCCTCCTGGATTTGTTTACCTTTCTTTTCCGATTTAGTTACAGTCTGAAGAGCTTTTTCCTCCTTAACTTTCGGTTTGGCCTTTATTAGCCCAACTTCTGTTGTTTTAGTCTCCATCTGCTTGACCTTCTCAGCTGTCTTTGTGTCTCCTTTTCCATCCTTCACTTCCTTTTTAACTTTTGCTTCCACTTTAGTGCTCTTTACTTTCTTCTCCTCTGCAGGTAATAAAGAAAAAGCTTTCAGTGTCATTCTTCCCCTGCCCAGCAATACTTAATACCATTTATTTTACTTTGTGCTAATACTAATGAGTGTTTATTTGTTATTAACTCTTTGCTCAGATCTGATGAAAACTGTAATCCCCCAAAATCAGACTGATTTAGACAGAATTATGAGATGCAAGCATGTTTTGTCTTCAGTCCTGCACCAAATGTTTGACGGATATTTAATATAGTGGGCTACGGCAAATAATACTAAATATTTCTAATGACAATATGATAACTTTTATGGTATAAACTAGGGAGACAAATGTTGGTCATTAAGCAGACAAATATGGAACATACTTCCAGGATAAATCTGAGTAACTTTAGACTTCAGAGGTGAGAACTAAACTGTTGCAAGCTACAAAAGTAGTTGATTTAAAGTGTGGCTATTTATGAAGGTTGCTTTTATTTGCTGATTCTAGGTCTCTGCCCAAGAAGTCTTGAGTTCTTGAGTCTCTCTCTACACCAGTTCCCCAGGTTGAAAGACTGGTCTGAGACAGGCCAACTCATGATGTGTCCTGCGGCAGAGTGAGAAGGTTTCCAAGGAGAATTACCAAATTGTACATACCAGTGGATGAAGCTACACAGTTTGGTGAGACCAGGAGTATTCCTTCTGCTCATATGTATGAGCAGCTTTTTCTCATCTGAGACACAGATGCTGGTAATATGGGTGTTTCTCATTCACTTCAGTGGAAAGTCCAACAGTAGTTTAAAATGCCACTGAATATGGTTTAATCTGTCTAGTGTGATGTTCATACTACTGTGTTCTTCATAGCTCTGTTTCCATCCTTGAAGCAAAACTTGTATGCTACAAAATCTGTCTTCTGCAAAGCTCTAGACTTGTATTTCCATTAAACCACTGGGTGACTAGACTGATTTTATCAATACGTAAACTGAATAGTTCTACCTATTCTAAAACAGAATACAGATATTTATATAAGGGCATTCCTACTTCCCAACAAAGCCACAACATGACCAAGTCTAGGGGGCTAGTGAAGAAAGAATTTCCTTAACCAGTTGTAGTGAAAGCGTGTATGTAGGATCATTTACAGATCAGCCTATTTCTTTTTCAGGGAAATGGTGGTTCATACCTTTAATTCTCATCTTTGAATTTTCAACAGGATTTAAAAGGGATCATGCATAGATCTAAACTCTGAAAGTTCTAAAGACAATTTAATTCAAATTATGTTTTAATTTCATTATAGTGTCATGTATCTGATTTTTCATACACATTATATTACCTGCTCCAATAAAATAAAGTTTATGAATTTTAATGTGAATTCTGGTAAAAAATGTAGTATAAATAAATAAATAAATACCTTTGGGAGGAGGTTTCTTTTCAGCTTTTTCATGTCTTTCAGGTTTGTCCTTTTGAATTACTAGAAATGAGTACAATTGCATATTAGGGGAAAAAAAGAGAAACTCACAAAGAATGAAAAAATATTTTTAAAAACATAACAACATCACTGGAGGTTTCACATTTCTTCATGATTCATGTTTTTCAGTTTGCAAAATTCTTGCTTCTTTTCTTAGGTTCACACGCTGGGGTAAAAAGCTTCAAAACTGCTGCTGAGACTCACCTAACCAGAAGACAAGCCAGTCACACAGATCTGAAGCTTTGTAGGGAATGTTTATACTGTGTATTTCAGATGACATAAAATTGCTCAGCTCAAGCTCCGAGCAGACACGAGCTTGATCTTCCTGTGCTCCAGCCAACAGGAAGCCATGCAGCTACATTTGTCTTACAAAAAAGCATTTTTCTTAGCTTGGGCTCACTGTCACACAAACACAGCCACAAGCCTGGTGCTCACTTCAGAGCCTAGCTCAAGTGAGTTCATGTCTGCACAGTATACACTGTGTAAACAAGCGCTGCCTTGTCCCTGAAAGGCTGTCAGAATTTTATGCAGAGACTTCTATCTTGCCTGTCTTGGTTGCTGTCCAGACACATTGCTGGAACAAAACAGCCTTGAGAGTTAATTACACTTCTTTCAAGTGATAACTACATAATAGTAACATTTCTCTAACTGAATTCCAGGCTGGAATTGCTGCCTGTATGAGCCATGATTGAAATTTAGACTTGTTTTGCTTTTTTTTAAGATAGCCGTTTCTTAGATGATACGTTTAAATAGCATTAATATCACTGAAGCTTTCTGGAGCCTTTAACAGGGAGAGAGGAAGAAACCTAAGTCTTTTTATCGAGCATAGAGAAAACCTGCTGACTGTGAGGGGAAATAGCTGCCTGATTTTCAGCACAACTGGACCTGAGCATCCTCATTTCCTAGGGACTGCAGTGGTTGACACAGCACTGCTGGCAGCCGATCCATTTTAGAGCAAACCCCAGACAGGAGGGAGGTGAGCCTGGCAATGGAGAGCTCAGCAGCACACTGCTGGCAGATAGATATGTGCCTTTGGGAGCGCTCAGGGCAAGACGTGCCCTGTAGTGCACTGAGTCCACCCACAGGGACTTGCATGGCATGGGAACTATTTAAGAGAGGGTGGTATGTCTATATGTCACACTGCAGCAGCAAATCTCCTTAGCTACGCAGTGGTCAAATTTTTCATAGAATTTTCCAGCCAGTGAGTGGAGTCATGGCTGCTATTAAACACATTAAAGCTCTAAGTGATTATTTGGTTAGCTACCAGAAGATAAATGTGTAAACAGGCTGGCTTCTCATTAGGAATTTTTCAGTGATACTTGGAAGTTATTTGCTTTTCAAATTACACAGACTTTGTGGCCATTTATTTTCTCTGGATTACTTCAGTGTGATTTCAGTTTAATAAAAAAAAAATCCTACACTTTCAAGTTATACAATGACAGTAGAAAAAAATGACATAACTTCACTTTAAAAGAGAGACTCAACAATGGTTACCTTTCAAAATCTTTTAAGGCTTTAAGTTTTCATTCCACTTTTTCTCTTTCTTCACTCCTACTTCCTGCTTTACGTTTTTCCTTAGAGTAAAACTGAGTTCAATAAAGACTGATTTGTACTTTTGAATCTATATTGTCTAAACAGATTCAAATTAAACCTGGTTAATTCATGTGTTCCATCATCATGGGATTAATCCGAATGTGATAACAGACTGATACTAAGATAAATTAAAAAATACCTTTTTTTCAAGACTTAACTGAATAAAAGTAAAAAGAGGCAAAGACTGAAGCCTAACTTCATTATAGAAATAATGCATGTAAAAAAACCCCAAACACAACAAAACCAACCAAAAAAAAATCCTCAGAGAAAAAACATTCAAATGCCAAGCCATAATAAATGTCAGTCTTAAAAAATTACATAACAAGACAAGCTAACTGGATTTTTAAATCCCCCTGTGCAAATCATGGCTAAAGATGGGATTATCAGTCAAAAGAATACTGAAAATCACCTCTCCTACATGATATTTCTTCAGAATATACATGCCAATTAGTAGATATGTAAATCTTAACCAAAGCCACTTCTGCCATGAGGACAGTACAAATCATGTATCAAGATGAAAATGTTATTGCAAAAAAAAAATAAAAAGGCAAGAAAATGAAAATCTATTTTTGGATGTGATAGAAGAGCCAGACTGAGACAGTAAACACTCTTGCATTAGGTCTGCATCAGGCTGAAAACAGATACACAAGAGAAAGTCTTCTTTGCAGACAAATTACTGAATCCGAATTGTGGAGGAAAAGACATCATGGAATGCAAATATAATAGTCATAGGCTTATTTCTTTAACTGCATGGGAATGACTCATAATGACCTCTGTGCATCAGAACAAGAGAACCGAGCAAGAAATATATGCTGAGCAAGACCTCAGTCAGGGGCTGATAAAGATCTTCTCAAGCAAAAGTGAGAGCACCCAAAAAATGCACAGAGTGGATTTTAAAAGTTTTATACTTAAACACTCTTCTACACAATCTTCCAAACTATATATGCACTGAAAATCTAAAAGTGTACAACATCTAATAATAATCTGTATTACCTTTAGATGGTGTTTTCTTTTCATGTTTTTGTGGCTTTTCAGGTTTCTCTTTGTGAATAGCTAGAAATAAAAACCAACAGTAATGGTTATTAAAAAAAGAAATGTTTCATTTTATGTGACAAAAAGGAGAAAAAAAATCAGGAAACACAACTAGGCACCATGACTACCTATGCAAAGAACCAGAAAGATTAATTAATCTGCTGCTCTCCGCTGTTGATGCCAAAACATATGATTCGAACTTTCAAAAACTCCTTTAACATCCTTGAGGTCTTTGCCATCAGCTGGGGAAGGATTTGCCTTTCTGGCACAACTGTAATCCCATGAAAGAAGTTTGTCAAGAAGAGTCATGCTTATTTATGTTGTTTACTTGTTCATTTTGGGTTTTTTTGTTTATACTGCCGTTTACTGGTTTATTATGGTTTATGTTCATTACTTTGGTTCATTTCTGAAGGATTTTCTGAACTCCACATAACAACTAACTGTTTCCAGCTATGAATGATTAAACACTATAATTAATTACAAATCTAATTGCAATGGCATTATAACTAATGCTCTTTGGGGCTTCATGTTTGCTTTTAATTTCCACTTTACAAATTGAAATAAAGTACACTGTAGTGACTACATTTCTGGCTCAGGCTGCAGAATTCACCTGAGTTGTGCAAGAGTCACTGAGTGATGGGTAGTCTGGAATATCTTCCTGTGTGGGCTCTGAAATACTAGTTTTTTGTGATTAATGTTTACACAGTAGCTTGTCCATGGGTGTACAGAACTGATATTTACATGTGTTCGTACCTCCTGAGATACCCTACAGGGACCAGCTGCCTATTTGACTCCAGCATATGACTTTATACTAAGAACACAAAAAAGTATGCATGAGCATTGCTATGGAGTCTCCTGCCTTGTGTTGGTGTTTCAAAAGAAAATAAGAATTGTAGAAGATTAAGTAGTGCTACATACCTATTTATGGCAAGTAACTAAAGAATCAGTCCTACTATTCAATGCCTATGCAACATCCCTACTCAGTATTGTATTTAAAACATTTTTTTTTTACATGACCTGCCTTATTACAAGGTTGTCAGATGTTTTTCCTGGATGACCATATTCTCTTAGCAACCATACTTAACTGTGAGTGTCAGAAATACGGGGAGATTATGCTAATCCAGAGTATAAAATAAATTATCCCCCTTCCTCAGGAAAAAAAAAACAAGCATGCAGAAGGAATACAAAATGCTACTCAGTCTGTATGTCTGCAAACCTTTATATGATCTCATGATTTTAATTTGTAAAGTTCTATAACATTTTTTCTAATCAAGGGGATACATAAATGGAAGTTGAGTAGACAGTTAGTTCTGGGGTGCCTCAAAATGTAAAATAAATTCTGACATTAAATCATTACCTGTATGCCTTTCCTTTTTTTCAGGTTTTTCTTGTCTTTCCAGTTTGTCTTTATGTGTCACTAAGAAAGAAGAAATGTGTTTAAATATATTAAAAAACAAACAAACAAACAAACAAACTGTGGAAAAACTTTAAGAATAAAAAATAATTCTACCATGATAAGCCTTAGGAGGCTAAACGGCCAGCTGCGTTACTCCTGAGTTATCCCGTGCATATGTGCACAGCACACACCATACTACATGGGTGTGAGCAGACTACCCTGGCTAACAAGTCACACCTTACCATCCAAGCCATAGTAACATGCCTTAGCTGTTTACTACAGTAACATCACCACTTAAAATTGTCTGTCCGTTCCTGAAGAGACCTTTTCAGAAAACTGTCAAGGACTAAGGCAGAGCTCTCACAGTGACTGCTGCTGCCTGCACTAGAAAAAGGACATCACCTGGGCCACCCCATATTCTATCAGGCAGAGGCTCATAAAAGCCCTGGAATCAATCCTGGAGCATAAGAGCATCACATACAGAAATGACACGCCTGTCACTTGCCAGCTGGCTTGAAACGGGTAACCAGTAATGGATACGGATAGCTGGTAATGGATACAGATAGACCGTAATGGACACTAGCTGAGATCAGTCCCTGGCAATGATGATCTCAGGGCCATAATTAGATTCCCAGTATGTGCAAAGTAAAAACTAATATTATGTCAGTGGAAACTGTATTATGCTATCCACTAATGCACATAACTTTTTTCATTTGCTTTTCTTAGGATTTTACATGACAGTTTTCCAGACAATGGGAAATAAGCATGTAGATTTTAGACCATTTCAGAAAAATCAGTTGTGAAAATGCAAGCTAGCTTCAACCCTAACTCCTGTGGAGGTTTTGTCCAAGTCTAGTAAAACTACCTTTGACAAACATGAGAAAATAAGGAGAAGTTATTCTACAGTACCATAAATTCCATATCTAACTGGAAGCAAAAGAAGAAAGGTAGGGAACGTTCAGGTTCTCACATTTTTTTAGCACTATAGTGGTGAAATACATGAAAATGAACTCCTGACATAACTGAGTCATTTTTAAGTGACTGAGACACTGCTAGGCATCCCCCGTTTCATTAGGTAACTTTCCTAAAATTCATCACAGAAGTTGATTAGAAATTAGACTAGGATGTTCCTTCATCTCTCTGTTATCTAAATCTTGAAAAGAGAATGTATTTAAAGTAGAAAATAAGTGGCTAAAATACAGGGCCGTGGTGAAACTTTGGAGTCTCCCGGTCATGCTATAGTGAAATGGGCCTCAGAAAGAAATGTATCCATAGTCATAGGTTTAAAATATAATGTTCAGCCTGAAAAAAATGTTTATTAATACTGTGAATACAAACAATCTCTATACACAGTAGTGTTTTAGTAGCAATTGTAGCAATAATTCGCTAAACAAAACTAAGCAATACATTTAGATAGACTTAGTAGGAGTTATGGCAAGTTAAGGCAGCATAATTATTATTCTTCATTGACTATCTGAGATTGGTTGGGATCATTTTTTCATGTTCTAAGAAACTTTTAAAACCATTAAATATTAGAATCATAGAATCACAGAATCATTTATGTTAGAAAAGAACTCTGAGATCAAGTCCAAACGATGTTCTCCTATCAAACCAAATCAGAGTTTCTCAAGCTTTCCACAACATAACAGGAGAAGCCTTAATGACACATTCATGTTTTAAGATGGGACATTAATCTTTGCTCTGTCATTTTTCCAGATTTCAGAAAAAAGTTTCTCCTGTTACCACCACTCCATTTTCTAGTAATAAATATTCATTCTAACAGAAACCTGAACTTAACGTGCCTGCCATTAGCCTCTAGAGTCAGTCTTGTTAACTCTGTATTTTGAATTATTTATATAAAATGGTAAAGCTCCAATCAGAGACCATTAGAAAGGCCTAGTCAAGCAGAGATTTCAGGCAGGTGCATGTTCACCTGGGTTGTGAGACTTGTGTTCTTGGTCTGAAATAAATCAGCTGTGGCTGGATATTGGGTCTTCTGCTTTTTGGGTGATTTATTATTTCCATTGACCTATTTACCCTTCCAGAATGGGTTTCTTCCTCAAGCCTGAGACTTCATTAATCACATTTTTATGTAAATGACATGTTCTCAGAAAGCTTAAAGTGTTTTGAAAAGTAGGTATGTTCCAACAAAATTCCATTTTGCCAAAAAATCCCTCACAAGAGGCACACTAGATGGTGGCTCTTGGAGCCCAGAGTTAACCCATGAGTTGTGGGTGGAGAGGAAGCAGTATCCTGATTCTGACTCCTTCAACCAGTCAATCCGTAACTTTTTGTTGGCATACACCACCAGCAACTTAGTAAATCCTCTCTCACACCCTCTCCCTACTGTATCTGAAAGGAGTCTGGGGAAAACTGTTTTCTAAGGCAGAACTCTGAAGCAGAATGCCTCCAGGGGCTGTGCCTTGTATGTTATAATATACTCATAACATTTTGCTCCGAAATATTCCCAAAGAAAAATATTATGCTTGGATTTATTCAAGAAGAATACCCTCCACCACCACCTATTTATGCTCTGGGAATCATTTATGCAAGTTAATAGTACAGTAAAAACTCATTAATTAATATCTGAATATAATTTTAGCCTTTCTGCAGAGTGATGAATTCAAAGTGCTTTTAAAATACTCATTCTCCTTCCAGCTGGGTTTCACAACTCCTCCATCCTTAAACATAATTGGGATTTGCAGGAAGGGTCTACGAGTCAATAGGTTAGACTGTTTTGAACCACTAGTAAAAAGACAAAGAATATAAAATGCTGAATACATACCTTTAAGGGGTTCCTTCCTCTCAGTTTTTTCTTGTTTTTCAGGTTTCTCTCTATGTATTACTAGAAATAATTAAACAAACAAACAATAAACCTGTAATCTGGAGGTATTATGTACACTTATTATTTCACCAAAGTGATCGAGGAAAAATATTTGTAAATTCACATAATGGATTTTATCTCTGAGACACAGGTACTAGATGATGTACAGACCTTCTAATGTTGATATTTAATTCCAGACCCAAGCGAAATATTTTTCCTTGAATAAACCGTCAGTTATTAGACCATATTTTTGCAAAATAAATGATTATTCAGCAACCTTAATCTAATCTGTGGGATGTGTTTTGGTCCCATTATGCAAGCACCCTGACTAAGATTTCTGACAGAGGAAATTATTTTCAGACCTCGACAGCATTGCTTTCTATTCTTAACAAAAAATGGCTAGCATATTACTTTCCATGTTCTTTTTTCTTTATTTTTAGCTGTTACTTCAGCCACAGGATGGATTAACAAGAGAACCTCTCCTTTAATCAGAGTGTAACTTCAGGAAGAGCAGCTGTTCAAAACACAACCGATGGCACATCCAGCTAGAAGCAGGAAAATATGAATCCTTATGTACTCTATTGCCACCATAACCTTCACACTGTGTTTTTCTGCATGGTTGTATTCCACATCCTAATGATTTAAATAGACAAAAATGTTCCTTGTCAACCTGTACTACTAAAAGACTAGAGTTTTTCAACTTTAGGGAAAAAAATATTTTGTTTGCAATACCCCCGTTTCTGTCAATGAGGAAACTGCAGAAAATACAGCTCTAACTAGAAGACAACTGTGAGCTTTATACACAAGCATAGTAATATTTTTGTATACATTCATTTTACCAGCTTTGGAGTAAATGTCATTTCACTGAGGTGCAAGCATTTTTTTCTTGGTTAAATATTTCCTTATTAAAAAATAGGCCCATGTCTTAAAGAAAAATCATTCCAATCATTCAGTAATTTCATTATGTCTTGCATGCGTTTGCATTATCCAAATACATTTCCAGTCATAAGTGGTAAATTATTTTTGATAACAATTAGCAATACAGTGGAAAGAGATTGAAGGGAGATTTTTCAAAGCCTTTAAGGAATGTGGACAGCCAATTTACACTAAAAAAACAGGCTGTGAAGAACGAAGCAGCACCAGCAATGTATTATTGAATGAATTACAGACTGTGACTCACTCAGTTGCTTTAGGGCATCTATAGCATACCAAGGAAAAGCAGTCTCCTCTCTCCCTATACCTGTAGAACTTAGATTAACTATTTTTGCAGAAACTGTAGCATGCTTTTACATCTTGCATTTCTATTAGCAGTTGCTAGCTCTGTGCAAAACACTTTGAGCCAGCATGTTGTCAGTTTTGGATGGGGCAATAGCACAGTTTTTGCACACAACAGCTCTGTAATGGTCAACAGCAGTGAAACACGAGCTTCTGCACATTGAACAAACCTCCTTGTCATCTTTATGCCAAAAAATATAGCTGAACTATGAGGATCAGACTGGCAATCAGAAGGCTTGTTTTTAGCCACAGAACATTGTACTTGTTTAAGGGAAACAGTTGTGTTTCTTAAAATTAATTTATTCTAGTTTCTCCATAGCATTTCCCTATTTCATGCTTCGGAAAAAACCCAAGATGAACCTTGAATGATACTAACTGTACTGAGTGTGAGCAGAGCTTAAAGTGGAGAGAAAAATCTAAGACAAATCTAATCACAGCGCCAAAATTGTATAAAGCACTAAAATGCAAGGAAATATTTGTGTGGATTCCAAGCTACAAACATAGAGAAAAGATCAGTTGGCTCCTCCTTGAGAAATAAAAGTAACTTGATGTATCTGGGCAGGGGGCCTGGAATGTGGATAAGCAGAGATCAGGCTGGCATAAGCATAAGCTATTTTTCTTTTCTTAGGGATAGGCTGAAGGCGACCTCTGGTTAGTTCAAGAACCCTGTCCTGTGTATTGATATCCCCACAGCCTCAGTGCTTGCTAAACTCAGATTGTAACATTTAATATTACCTCTTACGGAACCTTACCCGGGAAGGTCAGATGTTGCCAAAAATTAAAGGGTTTATGTTTCAGGGCTGTGGGCTGTGGTGACTGACCATTTTTGACATTTCAATCACAGTGCAGCAGGACCACCAAAGTCCACTGAAGCTTTTGATGTGACAAACTTAAATATTATTTTTCTTTTGCATATTAACTGTTCTATGTTCAGCTTCCTATGCAGTCCTAAAAGCCCTGTCATAGAAAATACTTCACTGGCTACAGATCTTTTCCAGATTTAGTCACTTGGATATCTATTTCTTTGTAAAGAGCTTAATAAGTGCCCTTTTTCAAGCCCACAGTGCTTAGGTGAAAGCCTTAGGTTTTAGAAATAAGCCAGGCTGACCATACTGCCATGTTTCTGTGAAACAAATTAAAGTTAATAAGATTTTATTTCACACATAAAAAAACAAAGAGAAAGCACATAAAAATGTTTTTAAGGTTGCTAAATAAAGCACTCTTCAGCTGAAAAATGCTGGAACTAAAACTGCTCATTCAGTTTTAATTCCACCATTTTATTTGCTCTATGACACACTTTGTAATTAAAAGATCACCTGTTTTCTGTTTTTAGCAACACACTGGATTCATCCAGAAAAAATAAGAAGAGTAACATAAAACTAGTTTTATGACAATTGTGTAAGCTAAAATTTTGCCAAAACTTAAAGAAATTTTCTTGGACTTCCTTGCAAATGCCAGAAAAGCATAAGCTCAGAATGAACTGTTATTAGCACTGGAAAAAATACAACACCCCAACCTAATTTTCACTAACCTAGATTTTGGAGATTGCTGAAACATTTTTATATGACTTTGAATGAAAATTCAGCCTGAGGCAAAAAGATGAGCATGAAAAATTTCATCCTCAGTGACTAGAGTGCGGTAAATTTATAAATAATCTGAAATAGGAGCTTATAATAGAAAATTTTAAGGTAATTTAACAATATATTCTGAACTTAATCATATAAGGATATTGCTATCTACTTCACATAAAATCGAAAACAAGAAACATAGCATATATGAGAGAGATTTTTCCAAATTTCAATATCTAATGGTATATTTGATTTGTATCAAGTGGAAGGCATAGTGAAGGGGGATGTTATTTGGTTTTCTTCATAAAAGTGTTTGAGACAGACACAATCCCCACCCCAAAAAAGCAAGTGCAAAAAGATGTAATAAGGAGGCACTAATTCCATACCTAAGGGAAGTAAAAATAGTTTCCAGACGAGTAAGTTTGCTGCTTAGTATAAAGCTAGGTGATGAGTGCAGCAAGCATGAAGCAGAGATTGTTTGCTCCAGCTAACTGACTAAGTGCTTGTCTACAGAGCAACACTCAGGAAAGTTAAGATAAATGAACTAATACAATGAAGTTAGAGTGCATTAGTCAGAGAACATTAAATCTTTCTGTGTAGATGATTTTATTCAGAAGTAAAATAACCTTGAATGGCTATAACTTAATTCTTCTTGAAGGAACGCTAAAGAAAAAAAAAAAAAAAAAAGGGAGGGTGGAAGGCTTGATCTGGAGAGTAGTACAGGTTTCCAGGTGCAAAACAATAATTTAAGGAAATACCAGCAATTAATGAACTCTTGAGGCACCTGCACTCATTATAAACCACCTCAATTACCTGTGCAGGGGAAGAGGCTTGACTGAGTTTGCCCGGTCTTTCCCAGCTGGCACCAGCCACGCACATGCTGCTCACTGCAGCACCTAACCCTGCGCTGGATGTAACCCTTCCAACACTGAATGGAAATGCCTACATAGCAGCGAGACAATGTTTCATGAGTTACATGTCGTACAATTTAAAATTAGATTTAGTTGCAGTAGCCAGACAGTGTCTCATCCACCTGAACTGAGATTTAGGTTTGACAGCTGCTGGTGGCAGTCAGACTGCCCGCAGTACTGGCTTCACCCTGGGCTGCTGTAAGCCCATACAGCAAAGTAAATACTTGACAGCTGTATTGGAGACACCTAGTTTAAAGTTAACTCAGGTGTATCTGTAACCATACCTCCAGAAATCAGGGTAGACAGCCCCTGTGTCGAACATAAATATGCCATTTAACTTGCTAATTTTTTCAGCCTATGTGGGTTTCCAGTATACCCTGGATTTGTATGGTCCAGCACTATTTGCCTATTTAGCTGTCTCAAATACCTTGTCTTCCAGCTACAGTGAATTAAATTATATGGGGAACATTACATTATAAAATCTCATGATTTATCCATACGCTAAAATAGAGATGGCTTTATTCTGTGGTGTTTAATATTTGCATTATCAGTACGGCCCTATTAACAAGTCAAAAGGGGTAAGAGGGACCGATATGAGCTATGAATGGTGAAAGAAATAGTTTTGAAGGGCCTGGAACCTATTGGGCAAAATGGGCTGAATTCAGAGGCACTTTCTGCAAAAGACCAGAGAGGCTAGTGTTAATTCAGAGGCACACAAGTAGCTGTCAAAATCACTGTGATTTAACGCATGACCTACGTTTCATCATCTCATTGTCTTCTGTCCCTCACTCCAATGATCCAGTGACAATGTATTAGTGAAGAGTACTTGGGAAAAGCCATATGGTAGATCACTCTTTTCCCATTCCTTCACAATGCCTGTTGTAATACAAGACATTTCCCAAAAAGGCAAGGCAACCCATTTCACTGCTAATATGAGTTTGCCATAAAAATCAGAAATTATTAGCCCAATTGAATTATCATTGGACCTTCCATTAGACAGAAATTATATACTTATATATACTTCTATTGATATATTTTATTATTGTTCTTCTCTGTTGCTATAGTATTGCATAGTTACCTCTTATTCATTGATGCTCATAGTAATAATAATTAGAACACCTATTTCATAAACAGCCTTCAGCAGCAGCTCAGTCTTGCAAGGTCTCTGTATGTCACAAAATGACCAACTCATAGGACAGCTGTCCTGGGCTGAGACAGCCCCATCCCTCAGCCTCTCCCACTGGGACAACTGCCTCAGCTGTGACCATTGCAGCTGCCCCACACTGAACTTGCTGCAGTTTATGGATGTCTTTCCTTAACTGGGAGGCCCAGAACTGGAGGCATAGATGTGGTCTAATGAGAGCTGAGTACAGGGTGATAATTAATCCCTTACCTCCACTGACTAGCCAGGCTCCAGCTCACACAGTCCAGTGTGTCATCGACCCTTGTGAAAGCACTAATGCATCAAATATCAAATTGGAAAAACATATCAAATTGGAAAAAACCTATTTTGTTGTGTATTTGTGTTTGTGTGTACACATAATCATGAAATAATTTAATTTCAGTGCTCTTAAGCATTAGCAAATGCTTTGTTGAATCATTTCTCAGAGTATTTCTTTTTTTCAGATTAATTTGAGTAAGTACAACAATTGAAATTATGTTTATTACTTGTATTTTGTAAAAATATTTAATTAAAGGCAAATTTTGGGACACAGGTTTGCCTGGCTCTTAATAATGTAAGAATCTTGTAATTTCAGCCACTTCCGTCTGGGATTTCCATTCGTTATAGCTATTTCCCATATTTCGGTACCATCTTTTCAAAATGAAGCTTATGGATGGAACTCCCATGTAAATCTTGGGACTTGGATTCAGGGGGTTTGACTAATCAAAAATATAATTTAAATTATTTTTAAAGCTCTAGTGTTCCCATATTTTGGGGTGGAGGACTGAAATTTTTTTGGAATGTTTCCTTCTATTAAAAGCATTCATTTTACCTCTAGATTTTTTTCTATTGCAAACAATAAAAGATTGTATTTGCACATGCTTCCTGGAGGTGCTTTAGAAGATAACAGTAAAGGTCCCTAAAGATTCATGCCTTTACCACACTATAGCTTGAGGGCAGACAGAATATTTTCTTGTAATTGTTCCTCCTATGTACAAGATGCATTTTTGGATCTAAATATGAAAACAAAAAATAGAAAAAAAATATTTGTCCTGTGCTTCAGTAAACGGTTGTGTAATTAAAGGCTGCATTATCAGGCATATGCATAAAGGGACTTAACTAATGACACCTGAATGCTTTTTTTCTGGCATCTTATGACTTCTTAGTAATCATTTCTGTAACATTAAAGTTCTATGTACTTCTGTATAGACGAAATGTTACACAAGAGGCTGTTTTGGTCAAGGCTGCAACTTCATTTGTGTTTTTATAACACTGTGCTTGAAAAGACCTTAACTGGAATCCCTTGCTAATGGATCCAAGTTCATTATTGCCTGGCTCACCCACTGATACCCTAAAAAATTCATTTTCATACAACATGATTTATTAAGTATTTGGGAACCAGTTCTTAGGCACTCCAGATGACCCTGATTAGCACAGAACTGGAAAGCTAGCACTAGACCTGTAAAATACTATAAAAACATATAAAGAATATATACAGGAAAGAATATAATTGTGTGAGGGAGGGTGTATATATATCCACACTATTTTAAATAAGTTTCCTCCTTGCTTCCTCTTGCCATTACTAAGCACAGCACTGGTGCATCAGAGAGACACTCATCAGATTTTATGTGGTCTAACCTTTACAGAGGAGGCTTTCTTAGGCAAAAATTCTGCGCATTTCTAAGGAAACTTCTTTGTTTACATCACCTCCGAAAACCAGTCCAAACCAGTTCCTGTGTGGATTTTTGGAAAGTGCCAGTTAGAGGAGATTAAACCTTCTGAAAAAGAGTAGGTTCTTAAAATGGAGGCTTTTCTTATCTCTGATACACACCTGGCTCACTGTTAACTAAGACTTCCTAACTTGGATGGCACCCACTGGCCTATAAATTTGCTTTTTTCCTTGCCCAACACACTTCATGCCTTCTGCACCAGAGGAAGTTCATCAGCACTCTACTTTCTTGCACCTTTGCTACAGAAAGATTTCTGGATAAGTTTGGGCAGGACAAGCTTATTATGAATGTGCATTTACAATATAGCCACACAAGCACTATTTGTTAATGTTAAGACATAAAAGAATTTCTCATTATTTGTAGTCTATGTCAACTGATCTTTGAATGCTTCTATAACACAACAGTGATAACATATGTAGTTAGCAAATATATTGTATGTTACATACATATATGTAGGTAAACAGACAAAAAGATGTTACCCTTCAATGGTGTTTGTTTTTCACATGTTTCCAGTTTCTGTTTATGAATTTCTTAAAATAATGCAATGTAGTTATCAATATTAAAATAATTTTCACACACAAAAATACCAGACGCAATAAAAAATATAATTTTTGTTATAATACAAAATAACAATACAAATACAAAACCCCAATAAAAAATAACTAAGTTATTCTTATAGCTTAGTTAATAAGCACTTACATATTAAGTGCTTCAAATATACCAGAGCCGTTGTTTTACCATCTGCATGTTCAGAATTATATACAATAAAGTTTGATTTTACATATATACACACAGAAAACATATACATAGATGAAACCCATAACAGAAGTGACTTCAATAATTATTCTGGTTTTAATTTAGCAATACAGCTACCTTTAAAATCAGGAGTAGATTTTGCAGATCTTTAACACCTATACAGTAACATGTGTTGGTTATGAATCAGAAAAAACCCATGTTCTTACTAAACATTTTTCTGTATGTATATTGAGTTGTTTACCAGGATTAGTATTTTATGTTTTCCAAATTACCTTTGGAAAGAAAAAATGTTCTTTTTACTACATTTTCTAAAATTTTTAAAGCTCACATACTGAATTGGTAGCTCTAACACATAATAAAAGGGAGTCAATGCTGTATACAAATTACAGAGATAAAAGTTCCCAGGCCTCATTGTCTTGGAGAATGACTCATTTTAATCATGCTGTATACCAAAGCACTGAGAAGTGCTTGTTAGAAGAGGAAGTGGTACAGTGTTTATTTGCCCTTGCTATGCCATCTCTTTTGAACAAAATTCCTCACCTGTGACATTGTTATTAAATTACTGTTACATAGTTCTGCAACCAATTTTTTCCAACTGTCCTTACAGTTCCAAAAGCTGGATAATATTGAAAATGCAGTATGTTGAATGTGAGAAAAAGTAAACCAGAATTAAATCAAGCTTGCATAGCACTGTTTGCATATAGCACTAGACATTTAAGAGCCATTTATTATAGGTGTGCATTAAAGTCATTAAGACTGCAGAGTGCCAGGTTTATGGTATTGTGCATATGTTTACTGCAGTAGGAAACTGGTATCAAATACTGGATTCAATTAATCTTTGACAAAAGCATATGTAAATCTCGCTAGATGCTATGGAAGATGCCTTTTTGTATTTTAGGGTTAGATTTGGTCTGCAGGGTCTAAACAACAAGAACATTGACCCCAAAATTATCCCAACAGAGAAAAAGTTATTGCATATTACATTGCACCTCTAAGAAGATACTTTAAAGCCCATGGAAGACAATTGAAATCTTCCCCTTCTACCCTTAGTTATTTGCTCAGGCTGTAACAGGATGCATATTGCCAAAGTGGTGTGGTAGAAAATGGTATTTTCCCTTCCAAGGACTCTGGTCTTTGCACAGGTCCTTGAAAATAAGTACAGAATATTTTTATTGGATAGTATTTGCTGTCGGAAACGATTGTGTCTGGTTTGCAAGAACACAACTATTCTATGGCTTAAACCTACATTGTCTTCAATAGAGAATGTTATTTCACTGAGATAAAGGGTAACGAAGGCTAAAATACGTATCACTGCTAGCCACTAACGTGTGGCAGCATAACTAAGCTAATTATACAATGTCATTAAACTAAAAGGACTTTTTGTTCAGTTTTCATCTTGTTCTTTCCAGCATGGGTGGATAGTTTAGTTTGTTTATTGTTCTATAAACATCAAAGGTTGTGATTAGGAACAAATCATGCCATATTGAGTTACTGCATTTCAGCTGAGTCTGGATTATTTTTCTATCTGCAACTATGTAAAGATCTTTTTTCTATCAACTGAGAGAATCTAGTTGATGGATTTTCAAACTTTCCCCACTTATTCTGCTTAAAAGGATGCATAAACTAGTTTAGGTAGCATAAGTGGTAGGAATGGTACAAGACAAGAACAGTCAGAGGATTGCACATCTGAGCAGTTCTCCATGCTGCCGCTCCAGACTGTCTCCAAACCCTGACTTCGTGCATTTAAAGAAAGCTGAGTCACTTCCTCTGCATTGCAACATACAGCAGGGACACATCTCGCCCAGCTTGAGAGGTCATCCTACACACAGAGATTAATATGGCCCACTAAGCGATAAATCACATTCTTCAGGTAGAGTCGTCTATATAGGCATAATATTCCTTGTTAGCCTTAAGATGCCTCAGCATTGCTGGGTTCCCACCATTTATTATGTGTCTCACTACAGAAAATAGGCCTCTTTTTCTTGAAAAAATAAATACAAATCTCTGTCATTAAAAAAAAAGAAAGAAAAAGGGCTTTTAAAATTACTGTGGTTTTAGGGTTTTTCTTGTTGTATGTATGGAACAATGACTGCAGAGCTGGCCATCTAAATCAGCCTCACATTGTAAAAATCAGCAGTGAAGCTTGACACAAATATTTCAGTAAGGTAAACACAAAGGTACTTTCTAGATAGCTGCACCGAGAATCTCATCTGACTGCTGGTACAATTATGACACCCCACATCACAAAAAAACTACACAAATTCCTTGAAGTGAAATACACCTTCATAATACATAACTGTGTGTGTATATATGTTTTTATATATCGCAAAGTGTGCCATCATTAAGATCTCTTCACAAGATCCTCTTTATAGTTTGAACCATTATAAAAAATTGCTGCCTGGAACAGATTGATTCTGATACATTACAACCTACATTTTCCCAGCACAAATAAATCTAGTCTCAATATATGCTGATCTTGATCAATTTACAAGACAGAAAATGGTGACTCTTTGTTAACTGCAAAATATTTAAAATAAGGAAACACATTAGTTTATTGGAGTTTTTTTTCTTTTCTGAGAATTTTGATACTCTTTGCTTCATCTTTTATGACAAATAGCTTTAATTTTCTAGTAATCATATCATATCTTATTGCTGAGTTGACAAAGCAGTTATAATATCGTAGAAGACTTACATGGCCAGTTTAAAGCATGCAATTTATCTCTATCAATGTGACACATTGTTAATAAATCCTAAATATTATGAATTCATGTTTAGAAAAATGACAGAATCAAGCAGCAGCAAGGATAATCTTTGTCACCACGGCAACCATCCTGATTCTTTATGAGATGACAGCACAGTTTATTAAATTATTGTAAGGGAGTATGTATTTTAAAAGCTGTATTTCATTGTTTTCTTCGGTAATCAAGCAGACATGAAAAATTATCTTTCCTCTTGCATTTTGAACGGATAAGTACTTTAGTTCCTTAAATGTTGGTGCTGCTTGACACTGACTGCTCTGGACCTCAGGTCTTGTGCAGATATGCAGAACATGCAGGGTGATTCTTTTAAATAACTGCAAGAAAGGAAGCTAGTAGTCTCCTCACTGACCATTTCAAGATGCTGAAAGGAGATATATTCAACTATATTGTCAGCAGGCTGATATATCAGGTGCTGTTGACCCAAAGCAAGCCCTCACACTCGGTTGATGATCAGTAGCACTTTGGCTGTACATGCAGTCTGGGGACGAGCTTCGCCCCTGCCCCTCACCCAGCCAATTTTCATTAACAGGGGTTCACAGTGTTTAACGACAGCCCAGCACTGGCTGTGCACTACAAAATCTCAGTTCTAGGAAGATCAGGGTGGGAGAAAGAGAAAAAAATAAAGTCCCTTGAATCCATGGCAGCTAGTGGTACAGCACTGTGCAGGTTCGCATCAGTGCAAACCCTGATGGTATGGCACGAGCAGATTCTCCTGGTTCCTGAAACAGAGTTCCCTTCTTTGTCTGCTCCCATGTTTCTGATTTCGATTTTTTGTTATCTCCTTTTTTTAACATAATAAAAGGTATAACGTTATTCTCTGCTATTTTAATTGCATTGTATTATGACAGCACCTACGGGCCTCAGCCCACATGAATGGCTTTAGGTACCACATGGAGTTATAACACAATATAATATCCCATCTCTGTAACACAGGAGTTCAAACTCTAAGAGGGCTACATTTCCTCTGTTACTGGGAAAGCATAGCCATGCATCTTGCTTCAGTAGAGAATGAACTGGTGAGTAGCAATCTGACATTGCTAAAACAGCTCATAGACCTCAACCTCTGCTGAGTTTCTATCTTATGGATGAAATGCACCTTAATAAAACCAACAAACCAAACAAAAAATGTCAATTATATGAGAGACGAATTGAGGAAAAAAAGGGATTATTGTCCCCATCTGAAACACAAGAATGCTTTACTCAAGATAGCCCAGAAAGTAACATAAGAATGGGGAACTGGAACTCTGATCCCTGACATTCAATATTATCCCCATATTCTTAAAGCCATCCTGTTTCTACTTATAACTTTTTACTTACTTACTTACTTACTACTATAGTAAGGATGGAACTTTAGGCTTCATGTATTTACTGTTTTAAAGGTATAATTGAACAGATGGAATTTTACTTGAAATGTTAATAGATTGTTCTTTCTAAGCAAATTTTACCAGTTGGTCATCTTTTCCATGATCTCTCACAGGTAACACAACAGGTAACAGCGATATACACCTTCAGTGCTTTGACATTCTTTCCCTTTATAAATATCTAAGTGTGAAAAGGAAAATGAGTCCCATTCAGAGTCCTGGTGAACCAGAGGTTAATAATTTGCTTTTGAGAAGGTAAAACCCTTACAGGTATTGCCAGCAATTTAATAGGGCTGTATTCTTGCTAGTTTATCAAGACTAATTGGTAGCAGGAAGCTGATTATCCTGAAAAGTCGGTGGAAATAGATACTGAGGGCAAGGCAAGAGTGAGCTTTAGAAGATGAGAGGGTTATAATTTCTAATGTGTTTCTAGATGCTGTCTGTATGAAGAATTGCAGTCGACCCTCTTGCTGCTGGTATCCTCAGGAGAAATTTGCAAATGTGCAGCTGATGTCTATTTTTAATCTAGATAGGACCAGCTGGTGAGGGTGACAGTTATCCTTGTGGGGCTAGGAGGAGAATAAAGGAAGTTGTGCATTAGAGTAACTTCCAGCTAACTAGTAATACATCATCTAGCTGTAGTTTAGAGGAAAAAAAAACCCACAAATTTTGCAACAGGAAAAAAATGGGGGGGAAGAGCAGGAAATATTTAATTGGGGAATGAACCTGGTGCATTATAACAAAAGGCTTTAAGTACCAGCATTCAGCATTGGAAAGTTTTAGTGACACATAGGACTAATTTAGATGACTTCACAACTAGCTTGCTAGTAGTATAGTCTTATCCCCAGTGCTTTCTTAGATCTTGTCCTGTTCTGAGAATTCAGGTTAAGGTACAGAACAACTTTTCCTGAAGTCATATGTCACAAGATCTGTCCTGAAAATGTGACAGGAGGTGAATTGCCTCTTACCGATGAAAATGCTGAATGGTTTACGTGCTCATCCACTGCATAACATGCCAAGCCACAGTGCCTCTTAAGTATGATTTCAAAATTGTTTATCCATTTCTTTGGAAAACACAGGTACATTTTAGAATGAGAATGAAGATTTCTTTTTTCTGTTATTTTTTTCTTTCATATTTTGCAGAATTATACAACATCTCTTTCATCTGCTGTGTAAGACTACTTTTGGCAGAGGTCACAGAAGACCATTTCTCCTTCTTGGTACAAACCCTCTGCTCTGGTGTATATTTACTAAAAAGAACATGTTGTTCTAAACTGTAAACGTTGCAATGAAGCAATGTTGATTGGTTCTAAACCTGTTCAGCAAATCTCAGCTACTTCCCCTGAGTTGACTTTATTCCTTCCACTTGATGCTTTGTTTGGCATCACTAAGCATGCAGAAATAGAGAACATGACCCTCTCTATGTTTCTGGACAATTTGTATCTTGAGTAGCATACAGCAAACAAGAAGGCTTTATGTTCCCCCAAGAATACAGGGGTTTAACATGGCCTTCCAGATGTATGTTAAGCCTTCTTTGTAAAGCCAGAACAGGACAAAAATAAATAGATTAGATTCCAGTTCAACAGATATTGAATTGTTTCCACACTATTGCAGTTTCACTGGTCTATAATAGAAATTCACCGTATATGACCTGCTGACACCTGCATCATCATGCTGAGGAGTACTTTGATTCCAGAGTGATGTTTTGTCTTATTTTTATTTTTACAAGGCTATGCAGCAAAGGAGATACATTGTGAGGAAGACATTTTCAGAACACGGTGCATGTTATTTTCATAACAGCAAAACATCCCAGATCATGTAAAGATTTTACTATAAGCCACTCTTTCATAATCTCCAACATATTAAGCTGAACTTATTCCATTCCTCCTTTCCTCCTTAAAGACAATTAAATATGTACATACTTTTCCATATTACTATGTTTGAAATAGCATTCCTTTTGCTATCGCATAAGATAGCTTTAGCAATTAATGGTGAATAGAAGTGTGTCATTATATTACTGTGTAGTTATTAAAACAGTGTTATCACAAAATCACTTATTAGTGTCATTGACCTTTCCTCCTTGTTTTTATATATTTGGGTGTTTTCATATATCTACCAGGGCTGCTTAAAACTTAATCCCACAAACTCTTTCAATACAAAATTGTCATTTAGCAAAATAAGAAAACATCTATTTTTCCTGAAAAGCTAAATGAGAGGGGAAGTTTGATATAAGTCCCCAAGGCTGGAGTATTAGCTGTAAATGTGGGAGCTGTTACATAGCTCTCATTTGTTTCTTTGAGACAAATCCAAAAAATGTACTACATCCTCCACTAAAAAAAAAAAAAAAAAAAAAAAAAAAAAAAAGCTAAAGAAATGGTTGTAGCTAAATCCAGCTTGAAAGCCTCAATTTACCAAGGCAAATGGAAACTGACATAGAGCACAACCCTCTCCTCTCCTCTCTTCCCCTCCCTTCCCTTCCCTTCCCTTCCCTTCCCTTCCCTTCCCTTCCCTTCCCTTCCCTTCCCTTCCCTTCCCTTCCCTTCCCTTCCCTCCCCTCCCCTCCCCTCTCCTCCCCTCTCCTCTCCTCTCCTCTTTCTAAAGCCTAAGATTTTATGGTTTAGGTTTTCTTTTCCCTCTGGTAAGGTTTCCATTTGCAGCAGAAGCCAATATCTTAACAGAAAGGTTTTTAAGGGGAAGAGGGTGCTTGCAATTAACTTTGACTAATTATCCTGTAAAGCAGCACTGACATCCTTCAGGAAGACCATATGCAGACTGGTTTACATGGAAGAATTATAATGACTGGGCTTTTGAAAGAATTAAAAATGAAAGATATTAAAAGGTCTTCAACCCTAAACAACTTTTACATAAAAGTAATTTTTATTCTTAGTATAGAAATATGCTGACTGTTTTTTTTTCATTCCCAGACTGCAGTTCTGTACCTTTGTTCTGAAATGTAAAAGGAACATTAATTACACTTTGATTAAAAAAAAATCAAACCAACCAAAAACCAAAAAAACCCACAAAACCCCCTAACTCAAAACAATCAGAGGTAGAGCCATGTGATCAAAACCAATTTTTCCTTCTGTGGAAAGTAAAATTGTCTTGACATGTTTCTCTTTATGGATTCCAGCCTGCAAAGATGTTGTTGGACCAGTTTCAAATGATGTTTTTAATAATCAATTTTATCAAAGTCTGCATTTAATTGAATGTAATTTTATGCAGAAAAAATGCAGATGAAACTTGTAGACCTCTAAGTAGAGCAAAATGATATATACAAGAATACATAAAATTGTTAATCTTGATTAGCATCAAAGGAATCTTTTCCCATATAAATCTATTCAATTGTTTGGATTTTTTTTTATAAAGGAGGAAAAAATAGAAAAAAGAAATCACAAGACTAACCACAGTTGTTCTACTCAGCTTTAAAAAAACTCAGCTCTGCAGATTCTACCTTAATGTATTAGTCTGCAAATATATATTCCTAGAAACCCAGTCACTTCTACATCAAATTGATTTTTTTTAGGGGTCTGGCATGCAAAAGAGAGATACTGTTTCTGGGGGTCATGAGCATGGAGTTCCTTTCTGCTACGTCCTCTCCCTGGCCAGCAGTAGCTTTGATGGGATCTGAGCTCTCTCAGAAACATGCAGGACCCCTAGTTTTAGTGTTGTGGGTTTAATGGGGTTTCAGAAGAGCAGCCCACTCCCCAGGTCAGGCATTTACTCTGCCTCAGGCACAGCAGGTTCCTAGCCAGGGGGGGCATCTGCCCAGCACTCCCCTCTTCCTTTAGAGCTAGAACCTCCCCAGTGCTCCATTGCAGGGGCACAAATGAAAATTTCCAGGAAGGCAATATGGACAGCTTCATTTAAGGTTTTCCCTGATTTAAAAGAATACCTTAAACAGCTGTAAACATCTGTGCTGCTGTACTTCTGCTGAGGATTCCTACCAGCCTTGTGGCTCAAAAAGTTCTCTCTGTATCTTTTAAAAAATAGCTGGCAAGTTTGGATTAAAATGTTTGAACTCAAGCTGAAACCCAATCACTAGTCTTCAATATACTATAATTGAACATCTCTGTTGCCTAGTAGTATACAGTTTTGTTTCATCTGTTTCATCTGGATAATATAGAAAATATTTTCTTTCCATTATAAAATGCTATTTTATGGTGGATATGCTATCACTGTATTGATCAGACTAAGTAAAACAAGATGAGATTGTTAAAAGAACATTAATAACAGAAATGGATACCACAAAAATGCAAAAAATACATATCTGGAAAAGCAGTTTAACATCTGAGAATTGAACCAATAAATGTTTTTCATCTTTAACACAGGGTGTATTTTACACAAAGATATGCAAAATGCTTTGTAGTAAAGTGTAGCCTAGGGAGACAGTGAAAGCCTTTTAGAGAGATCCGTAATAGCAACTCATACACAGAAAAGTGAACGTTACCATATGGCAACATAAAAGAAACTGAATTTGGAAGGTATTACCAGTACAAATAGATATATACTTCAGGGATGGATGGAACTGCATAATTAATTTCTAAGACACACATATACCAACCACACCAGCAACTGAATTTTCAGGTTGCATCTATGGTATTCTGAATTTATTTTCTCAAGACCGTTTCCAATTTTTTGGTTGAACATCGTTTTCTGAACATGAATATTACCTCCAGAAAACCTGCTTTATTTTTCCAGGTTTGTTACTGTATAACAAAAGAACTTCTAAATGATAAAAAGATGATGTTCTAATTTCAGTATTCTGCCCAGAAATAAAGTTAGTTGTCATGTTAGCTAGCAATGTAGGTTTTTTCAGGTATATATGTGGCATAAACTCTAGTAATAACAAATGATTATTTATATATAACTTACAGTTATTTTAAACTTTAGAAGACTTTTTAACTAAAGAACTTTAAGTCTAAGAATCTTAATAAATTACCCGCTGGCATTTTAAACATCCTAATGTACTGTGGTAGTCATCAGCTACCCTATAAGGGTGCACTTGTCTCTTAGGTTCTGTGCCGTTTCTGCCAGTCCCATGCTACATCTGAGATACCTTGTGGTATCTAAAATGGCACTAATCAGCTAAGTTAATTAATCTGAATCCCGCTCAATATGTTTCTAGTGTGGGAAAAGGTTGTTGCTTGAAGATAATCAGTTAAAAGTAAAACTTCCTAACATATACACTACTTCTTCAAGATAACATATGAGTGGGACTAATTGCTATCTAACTAATCACGTGGGAATTTGGGGAAAAAAAGTCTCTTTGTCAAAACCTTGTTAAAAAACTGACCTGGTTCCAGCAATTTACTGCCATGGTGGTTTTGCTTGCTAACATTAATGTACATACTCTGTAGCCTTGGGCTCCTAGAAAGCAGTAGGTGGATTAGAGCCATGCAAGAAATGTGTCCCTGTTCAGTTCATTGACACCATGACTCGGGAAGTCCCTGACTGGGCCAAATGTCTGGAGTGTGGAGAAATGTTTTGGGAAATTATCACTATATTTTCAAAAGTTCTGGCACCCTTCCTGAGGCATTTGCACGGGTCATTCTTGGGCAGCAATAAGGACTTCTGTCCCACCCACCGGGTTGTCTGGACTTTTAGTCTGATCATACATAACTATTGTTACGTACTTAACAGATAAACACAGTCAGACACATATTATAAATTGCAGATCTAAAACCTTATGTTTTTCCCTACCCTGTCCGAATACCCAAAAGAGTTCTTTTTAGGCTTATATACGCCATAATATCAAAACCACTTTAAATCCAAATTAGCAAATCCCCTACCAGTCTTCTCCAAGCTGGTTGTTCCTACCTCTCCCCTTTCCCAGGCAAAACTGTTGTAGTCATTTGCTTGATCACTATTGTAAAGAGATGTAGGAAATTATCTGGTCTGAGAAACTTTCCTTTTGCAAGTATTTTGTTTGTTGTTAGCACAGGTTAATACCCAAGTCTGAACAAACAAATAGTTTGTGCTGTATAAATTGTCTTAACCTTGGTGTGGAGAGGGTGTCAATGGGAGTGTCTGGGGGAACTGCACCTTGGCCAGAGCTACTGAGAGTCAGTCAGTGTAACTGACTGTACCCTTAAAAGTTGCCATATCTTTTAAGAAGGCCATGACATGTATGTCTTCAGCATATTAATAACCAGCCTAATACTCAGATGGCAATATTCTCATTTGAACCAAAGACAGAAAGATAAGGTGCTTTGCTGAAAAGTTAGTGTGTAATTAATAAGGTTTTTTTGCAACCTTTAACAGAAATGTCTGTTGTTTGTGGCTTTGTGTTTTAATCTATGATTTTTAATGTGATTTTTCTAAAAAACAAAATTTATAGCAAAGTAAGGAGAATAGGATTATTTCATATATTATATACATATCTCTAGCTCATGCATAGGCTAACTCACAGAAGTTTAGATCACAGAGATAGATCTTCACTTCAAGGAAATTAAATTCTTTTGATTGTTGATACAGGATAATCCTATGCCAATAAAAACCTACTTGGTAATACAGACATGGTTAACAGTGACATGACTGTTCTTTATTTCTTACTCTGCTTTCTAAGTTAATTGTATTTATTGAAATGAAAATTACTTACGTAGCGACTGACTTGCATGTGTGTCTGTGTGTGAGAGTGTAAGAGAGAGCAAGCAAAAGAGAAAGAAAGAGAGGATTTAATCTAAGCCCAGATATAAAATCAAGGAAGGATATCTTACAAAAAAATTTCCTAAGCTTCACTTTATAAAGTAAAAAAAAACCAACAAAACCCAAATAATTTTGACCTTGGAATCTTTTTCAAAGGTTTCCAACAACTTACTCCTAACACCACATATCAGATTCATGTTTCCCAGCCAGCATGCATCAGTTGTTTTGAAGCAGAAGGTGTTACTTTTAACATACAAAAACCACTGCTACATGTGCACAGCTTGTCAGGTGCACCTTGGCTAGCTAAATGTGTAATCCATGTTCAGATCTTAAATTTTTAGTTACCCATATATAAACTGAAGTTCCTGAACAGTTTAGTAACAACATTTTTAACCATGGGTGACAATGCTGATGTGTCTGCACTTGCTTGTATTATTCAGATCATTATTTACAATTTTGTGAACCAGGTTTCTCAGCTCTTTTCCAGACTCACAAATGATGCCAGTAATGTCCACCAAAAAACCCCACATCAAACCCAACCAAAAAGCTTTTTTTTCTACAACAATAATTTCTAGTAAAAAGGACCAGAATATGAGAAAACATACGGATGTCAAATAATTGAATTTATCTCTGAAGTTTAAACTAACCCTGAAAAAATGAACATGATTATCAGTCATAACCATTGTTCTAGCAAGAAATGAAGCCAAACCCATATTAAATCTGCTTGAAACAGTTATTAGGCTTCTCAATACCTTTTGTGAAAATGGTGTTTTAATGTGTTGAGAACATGCATTGTTAAAGACTGCAAAGTCCTCTACAGAATAATCTTTCACTTCCTCCACTGAAGAACACTTTTTTTCTAGACAATGTCAAATTTTCACTCTTTTCCAATTATTAAAGATAAATATTAGTGATAAGACTTGGACTGGAAAAAAATAATTGCAATAAAAAAGGCACTGAAGGGGCATTTTCATCCTTTCTAAAGGATTCTGAAACTGATATTAGTCCTGTTGCATGTGCAAGTCCACTGTCATTACTTATACTTTTATTATCTTTGCTTTCAATTTACATCTCTAAGAAAGTGATCTTTGCTTTCTTTTCTTTGGATTCATAATTGTCATTACACTTTTCTCTTCTTCCTTCATCACTATACAGTGTCCTCGCCACTGCCCTTGAATTTTTTCCCATATGTAGTTGTATTGTGGTACCGGCTATCTTCTTATTTTGTCAGTTACTACATTACATCTTAAAGTAACCTTTGTGCTAACGTTTTAGCATTCATAAAATCTGCTAGTCAACAAAGCAAAGGAGTGAAGGCTTATCCATACACCAAAAAAAAGTTATGGAGGCTTTTCAAAACTCTCAAGACAATTTGTGAATACCACAATAACTGTGGGTTAGATGCAATACAAATACTTAAAAATCAGGCACAGCAACCATACTGCACATTTCCAGAGTGAAATTTGAGAGAGTTTTCTTGTAAATATGTGCAAAAAGTCAAACTGTTTGCATCCTGGAGACAGCAGTAGTGTTCTGTACAATTTCACTGGGTCATTTTTTCGTGTAGGATGTTCAAATGCCACAAGCATAAAAGCCATCTAAGGAAAGATCATTCACAAATCTGTAGATAACAATGCTGCACAGAGTGGAAGGGACTTTGATGCAGAAATTGTCTTTTATATGAAAACAGAGAATAATCCATAACTTATAACTTTGGTTCTCATTTTGTGGATGTAACTACTGATACTCCCTGTAATAATACTGATATTAATTTGTATAGCTGGTCCTCCTTTGGGTCCAGCCCTAACAGCAGCCACATGGGAAAAATCATGGATGCAATGTCTTGTTTCATTTTAGAAAGCTTTTCTTCTGGAGCTCTTGTTTCTAGATGACAGACAGGACAGCACACATTAGTTAGGAAAAGCTGCTTCAAAGAGATCTGCACCGTGTGCTCAGAGGAACACGTTGTTTGCGAGAGTGCTACCTGCACAAGCTCGCCTGAGCCCTCGCCTCACCTCCCAGGGCTTTGCCTTCTGTGCTTATGAGCTTTAGCCCTGGGAATGAATTTCAGTGTGCCTAAGCAGAGGAGCTGTTGACTAGACTTTATCACAGAGCTCTCAGCAAACTTCTATATAGGCTTAGACCCTGGCAATTCAGCTCCTTGCTGCTTCAACAATTTTAAGTCTACAAAGAGAGACACTAACAGCCCTGAGGAGCTCAGGGCTGCCTGTCACTGAGCAGACATGCACAATGATCTGCACTGGCATTACTAAGAGACTGGTGGCTTCAGACCACATATGTTTTATTTCTGTAGCCCAGAAAAAGAGGTGATAAAATCCGGTCGAATCAAGGCCACATCCTAGCTGCCAGGATGAAATGAAGACCTCCAGTCATCTGGAGATGATAACAAGTTATATGAGGATGTTGCTATGTGAAAGCTTACGGCTATATGCAGAAAGGGCCTTAGACTGTTTTCTTCATCAGTTCTAGTCAAGAAACAGCTTTTTGCAGAGGAACAAGTATGGGACTCCTTAACCTCTGAAAGGTGGAGGGAAAGATCTTGAGCACACATTGCAGAAGTGCAAAAGCCCGCTCAAAATCTATTTTACTGCCCAGGCAGTTGAAGCATGTTTGAATTTGGGCTTTTTCACATCTGTGTGGCTGAGTTATCCTATAAGATACCAGCTCCAGAGGAATCACCAGGTCCTTGTCCATTTCCTTCGCACCAAAGATAGAAGACTTTCTCAGACATACATCTCCAGAGGGTTGTGAGTTTTGAATAGTGGGGAAAACACTTTAAGCTGGCAGTTAGATACTCCGCTCCTTGGACTTTTAGGTCCCAACAATCACCTCCTCACTTCCAACTCAGTAATTTAAGCAGCTTCCAGCCTATTTTGGTGGCCTCCCTGAATTCTATTTCTACAGCCTAGTGTCCCAATGCAAAGTGTAAGGCATGAGGATGTCACTGATTTCCAAAGAAGTAGGCATTGCAGTGCTGAGCATGACATTCATAAAGTTCTTATGGATTAAGCCTTCCCAGCAGTGAAGTATCCCCCCAGTACTCCCATCCCAGTCAGCTACACTGGCCCATGGAGACTAGCCACCTTCCACCCACGTACCTGGCATCTCTGTCAATAATGCACTACGGTTTCATACTCTTTGCACCCACTGTAAAATTAACAATGTATTACTCTTTTTGGAAGAAGAGACAGAGGAATGCTGAACCTTTTGTGATGTTTCCTGATGGAATAAAGAGATGGAATATTTTCCTACACTGTCTGTAAGTTTTCTTCAGTCCTTATGTGAAGGATCATCCCTTCAAGCCTATTAATCCCTTTGATACCCTATTAAGACTGACAAAATGTGTCATAAAATAGAAGCCTGATCCAGTTCCAATTAACTTCAGAGAAAACTGGATTGTAATCTCAGCACCAACTGGGGTGACATATTCTTCAGTATAGGTGTTTACTTATTGAGACTTTGATGGATACAAAATTTAGATCACACAGGGATTGGTTACACATCTTGTTACTATCAAGCTTTGCTCAATTTGGAGAAAAAAACACACCTTAGTTTTGAAAGTTTTATAGCCTATCACCAATACATCAAGACTTCTAATACTTTTCATTTTGATTTAACAGAAGTTGAACTTAAGTTTTATGTTTTGGCATAACAGTTTTAGTGTCTGAAAAGATTTATATTATACATCCTACTTGCTTCTCTTGTCTGCTTTAAAAATTCACTGATAACTAATTTTTTTCAGAAGATTCAGAAGTAGTCTTTCTTTTAGGGTTCTGTGTTGGTACAAAGCAAAATATTTTTACAACACCTCACCATTATTTCTCACTAAATGTTCTTTTCCTATTATTATTTCTAAAGATTATTTCTATCCAGACATACATATAACTCACATTGACATTAATAGGAGTCCCACATGTAGGGAAAGGGTACAGATAATATTTCTGTAATTCTATTTGTTTTTTATGAACATTTTCCAGGTTTTCTGCATAATAATGAAACAGTCAAGGATTCTTACAGACCAGCAAACTACTGCAAGGATTATTAATTGAGTTTCTTATTTGACGAGTTTGTTAAAGTGCAGCTTACAAGGTTAGTAGACTGACATGTAGCTAATGACAGAACCTATATCACAGATATACTAGTTAATTCTTAAAATGATTGACATGTATTTGCCCTTTATAATATGGCAACTGACCAACCTTTTTTCCGGGAAGGTTCCACTTCACCTAAACCAAGAGAAAAGGACAAATATCAGAGAAGAGGTATCATCATTAAAAAAAAAGAAATCTTTTTGTGTTGGCTCATTTTAGTTCAAAAAAAAGAAAGATATACTTTATATGCTAAATGGCAAGCACTCTATTCTGAGATCTTGGATTTTTCATAAACTATCTCTCATACCTCAGAGGTTTTGCTGGGTCTAGGGTAGATAAATTCAATGTGCAGTAGTAACCAAGGAAACGTCCAAACCTAGCTTTGTCCTTCTGGATGTTAACTTGTCACTACAATTCACAATTTGCTTGATTTTATACATGTTCACATGTTCTAAGGAAAGGCCCAGTGGTTCTGGTTCAGCTCCAAATGATAAAATGCAAATGCAGATTGCCAAGACTGTAAATCTAACAATGCTTCCAGTGAAATCCAAGGCAAAAAATACTCGGTGGAATATAAGCACTTAGCTGCTGCAGTGTGTTATTCCACCTCCATGTTGGACACGGAATTTAAAGGAGTTATCCTGGATGACTGTGGTGAGTGCAGAGCCTCAGCTGCACTGACTGCAGTGCACACTGGGAAGGGAGTTCACGCGCGCTTACTTTTTATGATACAGTGCAGTAGGTTGCCTACTGCCTTTTCACACTCCTGGGAGATATTGATGAAATTCTACTTGGGCCAAAGGCTGGTAGGACTGAGGTTTTCAAACACTTAGTGAGCATTCAGATCTTGAATTTTTGTATGTCAGGTATTTTACGAGCTTTCCTAGTTGCATTAACACTTATCAAGCTGAGTATTTGAAAGCTTGCAGGTGCTTTGGAAGCCACAAAATGACAAGAATGAATGCTGTTCAAATTTTAGCAAGCTCTCCATATTTCACCTTTTCTGTTTCTCAGCCATGTGAGAGACTGGCTTTCTTCTAGTTGTAAATGATATCTCTGAATAGCATGCCCAGTTCACAGGCTTCTATGTAGCAGTCTATCTATTAATATTCATATATGCTGCTAATATAAAAAGCTCATGCACACATTTAAAAGGTAGAAATTTAATATCTCAAGTTTATGAACAAACAGGTAGAAGTTAGATCCAGTACAAATTGCTTTTTAATTATATTCTGGTATAGCCAAATAGAACATGAAATAAACAACTGTGAAATGAAGATGTCACTCCTACACTCATCACTTGTCAAAATGACCAATAGGAAGTGACATGATGATTCACTACTGCTCTGCTCACACCAGGGAACTACTTATTCTACAACAGAACCAAACTTGAAATGTTAGCAACTTGCTTTCATTTATCAAATTATGTCAGGTGAAGAATTTTACTATGATGGCAGAACCATGACTTCTAGTAAACGGAATTATTTGCAATATGCCGTCCAAAATCCCCTTAGTTCAGCCAAAATGCTACTTTTTTGTTGTTGCTGTTGTTTCAATATATTGTCCTGTCACCAAGCTATCAATTAAAAAACTTCTAAGTTTCTTGATCTACCCTGTATATTTACCAGAGTTCTTTAGATTCTGGCTGATTAAAAGAAAAAAACTATTGCCGTTCTCTGAAGCAATATTCTGATGCATATTTTGGTTGTGGCTTTGAAGTCTTGTATAATTAGTGCTCTTTACTTCAAGATGTACTAATGGTAATATTTAATTCCGACAGCTTTTCTGTAATGGTACATTAAACATGAGATGAAAGCTAACAAAGAGACCAATTTACTGATTGGAATAGCCAGTAGATGCTTTATTAGCAACAATGTTCACTTTTCATTTTGTTTGACCTTCTTGTCTGTGAGGTTAAAAGCTGAGTAAGCCAATGTAATGCACGTAAAACAGCAGTCAGAGCAGTTACAGAAGTCTTTACATTGCAAATACCTTCATCACTGTCATCATCATCACTCCATACGATGTCAGACAGTAAAGAAATAAAGCCATAAAGCCAATCAGTGGATTCTTCCAACGTCTCATGAATGATTCTCAGTGGTTCTGTGCTGAGCTTGTTAACAGATCTTCCTGAGTGCAGAGTTTAAAACAAAAGCAGTTTGAAATTAGAAAAAACAAACAACCCCAAACAAAAACAACACAACAAAAACCAACTCCTTCAGTGATTAAAGTTAATCTTCATTTTATACAGGTCTAATTATACTACCTCCCTTAACAGAAACAAAGATTGTGAATGTTAATTTTTATTATTAAAGTGTTTGAGGACAACTCTCCTTCCTGTGCAAGACTGGTATCAATTGAATCCTACTGTACTTAATATTCGCAGGGTGATTAAGGACCCATTGGATAATTTGGTCTGAGACTGTGCTCACAGGTTCTGGCTCTTATTCTGAGGCTTGGTTGGGCAAAGGATAAACATAGATTTGATTCTACCTAATATTAATCCTTTTAGATATCTTCCCTTCAGCCCAGGTTTGTTTTTTTTTTTTTCCCTCTGGCTTAGGTCCTCTGCCTCTTAATGCAAGTTTAGAATTCACTGCCACTTGTGTCCCACTCCTCATGTCACATGTCCCCTTGAGCTCCTTCTTCTACACAAGTCCTGGCTGAGGAAATTGCTGAGCCCTGGTTTAACCACAGAGACAGGTCATACTGCTGTCATGGAGTACATGTAAAGGATGGTAAGAAGAAAGCTGTGCATACTTGGGCCAAAATAAACCTAAGTCCTAAGTCCAGAAATAAATCTAAGTCCAGAATGAAGGGAAATGCACATCCAAACTGTGGCACAGAGACAGCTACGTTCAAAAATGTACACCTTTGTACCTAGTTCTTCTCTTATTTCAAGTTTCTTTCACATACACTTGTGCACATCTCCATATTTAACTAGTTCTGGTCTTACTGCTTTTACCGTAGGCAAGTAAGGTGGCAAATGAGGAAGTTGTGCACTCTAATGTGCTCCACCTTCCTGGGACCTGTAATGGAAATGTGGCCCCTGCTCCCCACTGTATCCGCACCCAGGAAGAGCAACCATCAGTGGGTAACAGAAGTATTCCCTTAAAGGCTTTTCAATTGTGATTTCACCAAGTTTCTCCCTACCCTGTTTATGCTGACATAGTATTTCAGAGGAAATATCCAGCCTCTGACAGGGTATTTCTTTTGACCTTTCTGTCCAGCAGACTTGTATTTTCTTGAAATCTGTGCCAAACACTGCTTAGGAACAGTGGCAACTCTTTCAGGCTGTGTTACTGTCCACTGTGCTTGAAACAGCACACACCTTATCCGTGTGAAGGTTTCCCACAAATGTAGACAACTGAAGGTAAATCACAAATACGATTTGAGTCATTAGCCTAGTCTTGTTCTTAGGAGATTCAATAAAAATATATGCACTGAATTTAACAGTATGAAGATGGGAACCATATCTCTGTTTACCACTATCTTTCTGTTTGCAAATATTTTAGTAGAAAATTAAACACAAGTCTCTTCAGAACTACTTCTGGTTGCAGTGTTCTGACTCACAAGCCAAATCTCAGCAGTAATCAGCAGTAGTCTCACATGGACTTGCAGGTTACACAGACAGGCAAAGTGCAGGCTTGAAGCAACTTCTTTGACAGCAGCAGTATGAACAGTTATTTTCTAAAAGTGCTGTAATGAAATATGCAAGTAACTTTATTTGAAATATAACTGTATCACTGAATAATCCCTTTTATTTTTAACTAATCAATCTGAAACAAAAAAGACTGGGCTGATTTTCTATTATTTTGATGTCCTTATTGATAATGTAGACCAGAGAAATATTTCGAAGATTGCATTATATAGAGATATGCTACTGAACAATCAGGCACATCAAATAAATTAATTATGTGCCATGATGAAATGACATCATTGCAAAGATATATGCATGATCTCTTCATTTAGTGTCCTATTCTGTGCACTATTGTATTCAGAAAGATCGAGTAGTGTAACAGGGAATATTTGCTTTGCTTATCATGAGGCCCTTATTTATTTGCATTGGCCTCATGCACCAAGATGTAGAGATTTTATTTTTTCAACTGATTTGCCGCAAATGCTCAAGTGATTACCAGGAGAATGAATACCTATATTTAGGTTATTAAAAATTAAATCTGCAATCTGACCCCTGATTGCATTTGTACTTTATTCTAATCTAGAAGTCCTAAGGAGTCTGAGTGGACTAATGGAATGGACATGGCCAGAGGGGTCTTAGCATAACTGAGGTTTTGGTTCTCAAGCAGGGACGGTTTCCCTTTGTACAGCTGCCCTGACTTCCACCCCGGCTATCCACCTACCCTTTACCCACTGGCTGCTTAGGGATGGCTCAGTTGCTTTTACAGCCACAGGCTTTTACAGCCCCAGGGACTACAGCTGTAAACTAAACAAGAACTGGTATAAATTTATTTTAATATACTGGTCTATCAAATAGCAGTTCAAGAACAGCTTCACAGGTAGCAGAGCCATCCCCACCAGGCAGGCAGTGGAAATGCTCAGAGAAGAGCAAGATCAAGAGCAGAGGAAATTATTCCAACCACCCCAAGGTAAGCCATCTTTGCTGATGACTCAGAGCCCCCAGCATCGTATCTTGGTCTTTAATTCATAACATCTTCATCGCAAACTATGAAAAGGGATTAGAAATTCTAAGTGTCCAGAGGCAAAATTCTCCAGTCATGCCTACACTAACAGGCCCAAGCTGCAAATCCTGTTTAACATAGAAAATTTAGAAAAGTCAGTTTAGGGCTGTGTAGAGAACACTTCAGTGGTATTTGCAAAATTAAATTTTGTATACAAACAGATAGCATGAGTTCCACTTGCGGTCTGATGCAAGTGACACAGGCCTGGAAAGTTGTCTCCTTATGCACAGATTTTCTGTTTAACTTCAGTAGTATTTCCTGCATTTTTAAAAAGTAGTGCTAACAGTAATGATGTGACTCAAAATGTTTAAGAACACCACACCAAGCAATACTGAAGCAAAAATTACTGATCAAATCCATGCTTTTAGCTCTCCCCACAACATTGACAATAGCAGCTTCTTCCCCTAGTAGAACAACACACACAAGAAACAAAGGAAATAAAGCGATTCAGGGGGTAACAAGTAGAGAAAGATGTCATTTACCTCACACACATGCAAAGAAAGATAACCATTTCCAGAGGATTTGCATACTCTTGCTTCAAGGGTGAAGCTGAGAGAATGCAAATTTTCATAAGAAACTTTGACCCTGATATTTTGATGTAATTTAGAATACTTTTAAAAATTATTTTCAGATGTCCAGCAAGGGTACAGTATGTTGATTTTTTTTAAATAGTCTTGGATTCAACACATCAAGTCTGTATTAGGTGTCCTCTGTCCGAGTTTTCATTTCTTGGCAGACCTTAGAACACAAATTTTAAAACAAAGTTCACACTGTACTTATCTTGCTAGCATATATTATATATTATGCAACGTATATTTTTAAACTAATCTATAATTATGAACTATAATTAATATATATATAAAATATATTGTGCTGGGAGTAGAAGGGGCAGGATCTTGAATTAAATTGTAAAGAGCCTTCATGAATACAGAGTGTTTCTCAGATAGATACAGGCTATGAAATTCTGACTTTCACTGAACTTGTAAACAGGGACTGAGCCAATTGTTCCTCTTAGATAATGTAGTAGAAAAATAGGTCTGTCGAAGGAGGAAGGAGAGGAAAGGAAGTGAATGGTTACTCAGCAGATTAAGCTCAGGGATTAAACATGCAATTAATATTGAAGAATTTTTAATTACATTTAATCACATCTTAAATTCAGATTATCCTATCTAACCAAAGGTACCCAAAAACCAGGTGTTGAATACCTAGTGGTTTCTAGACTCCCTCAAAAGCCAATGCAGAAAGACATACTGTGCAAGGCAAGTCTCTTGCTTTCCTCTGACATCTTGTTAGGGTTATATTAATTAATTTCCAAATATGACCACTCCTTTCCATTGATTAGGAAGGAAAGGAAGCCTGAAAAATTAGCATGGACATGACACCTTATTTTCATATGACTGAGGTATGTAACATGAATCCTATTAGTGGTGGTGTTTCATATTTAAATCCTTATTGTCATTGTACACTTTGGCTAAGCATTTAGATTTGTAACTTTACATTCATAATTAATTCCAGGTCAATATGACTATTCACCTCAATAAATTACTTGCATTCCAAGATAGCACTTGTACTACCAGCAATGCTTTGCTATAATATTCTGTTTTGTCATGGTCTGTTATTCCTTGGTACCATATGAGAGATGTTTTTCAATTCAGTAAAACTTCAGCTCTACTCGTGCTGGCACTTTCACTGCCAAAAGAAAAGAGAATAACAGTTTTTCTTTTCTTTTTTTTTTTTAATTTTTCCCTAGTAGGAAGTTCAAAATTTTAATTCCAAAAATCTGGCAAATGCTGAATTTTTAGAGTTAAATCTGACAGAGAAAGAATACCAGTCAAATTGAAGGAATTTTTAATACTGCCTTTCAACAAAAGCTTATTGTAGGAAAACTCAGCTGAATTTGGTTGGAGAATATTTAATGCCTGTTGTAGACATCTGCAAGAAAATTTGAAAGCCTGTTTGGATTTTTTGTACTAAACATATGAAAATTTGGTTAAAATAATCCTTTAGGAAGTAGTATCAGATGTGTTGTAGGTATTAAATACTTCTGAAAACTCTGTATTTTAAAACTGGCTTTCATGATCATTACATCAAAATAGAACTGCTACAATTCTTTAGAGCTCACCAGCATTATTGGTACAAAACCAGAAATTTGATTCAAAATGTGACAAGAATTCTGACCAATTAATTTCTTCGGTTTTGAACTCTCTTTGGCTCACAATTTTAACTCCAATTGATTTGAAAATAGAATTAATATAATAAATATTATTACATTTAAATAATATATAAATATATATAAATATATAAATAAATATAAATATAATAAATATAAAACCAAATATTAAATAATAACACACATTTAACACAGCTCTTTGAAATCAACCAATGACAGGCTTCCAAAGTCCTTCAATCAGCACTGGATATGTTCTTGGGACAGAAGATAATTTTCATAAAGCGACAAAGTCACTTCAACTTCAGTAAAACTGCAGTATTTTGCGAACAGAAGAAACCTTCTATTCTTCAGGACTGATAATGGGTCCTTTAACAGTGCCTATTGGAAATAGGAATTGAATAATTGCATGGTATGATTTTCTGTAGTGCCTCAAGCAAATTTGCTTATGTTTCATGGTCTGTGTCATTTATTCCTGTGAAGTGCACAACAAAAAGTGACTAATTGATTTATCTGTGCAAATCACTTCAGTCATTATTCCAGTCTTAATAACTCTGCCAGGAATGTAGTCTCCTATCAATCTTTTTTTGCTTGTCAAATAGTTAAATGTATACTCAAAATTCGACCTATTTTAATATTTTTGTCTTTTCTTTTTTTAATGAATTGCAGTGAATTACTTAATAGTTGTTGAATTTTCATCAATTACATATTTTGACTCCAGTGAATTGAATGCAATTAAATTACAAACTATGGTAATTATGGTGTAAAGATTGATCTATGAGATAAAATCTAATTCTTGATACTGACAAGGTACAGCTGATGAAGACAGAATTTCTGTCACGTTTGATAAAATACAAAACTGTAACACTAGTTTGTGATAATAAAACATATCCTGGTTTTAGTAAAATATTGCCTTACTGATATAGAAACCTGTATTTTCAAACAAATTTTTATATATTTTTAAAGTTTGTTAGTAGTAGTAGTAGTTTGTTTAACTCTGTGGTCTTCTGAAGAGTACTATCTAACGTATAAATTTCAATAAACACATAAAGTCTTCTGTTATTAATATTCCAGTTTATCAGCATACGTGTCCTTAGATCTTGTCTTCCTATTTCATAATCTAACATTTTTGTCATACTTACAGCACTAAGCTTCAGGACAAATTGTGGTGTGTATCACTGGATGATAAGTATAAAAACAATAATTTAATTTTGAATTATAAGTATATTGAATTATAAGTATAAAAACAATGCTAAAACACCCTCAGACTCAACATTACCCAGTAATTTCCATTTTATAGGTACTTAAACTGTAAACATGAAGACTACAGTCTGCAGTACAAATCTATTTCTAGTATCAGCCTTAGATAATTATACTGAGGTCAAGTCCATAGAGAAATCCTTGCCTGAAAGTGAACAAAAGGCTTTTTACCCAAATTGAGGACAAAGTAGTTACAACTAGAATCTACTTGCCAAAATTTAAAAATAAATTCACTGAACGTCACAAAATATCAAGTCATTTCAGGTACTTTTGATACAACCATACACATGGACATGAACGCAGTTTTAAGATGGGCTTTACATGTAATTTGTATGACTTGATTAGATACCAGCTGAAAGCTTCTGATTTGATGGGACAGACCCTAATTAGGCAGTGTTTTCTGCAACAGCCAGACATTTTACCTAAAATAATTTGAAGACTTACTTTTTTCTTATTCTAAGGATTCAGTTCTCTGACTGAGAACACAGATATTAACTTCACATTAAAAAGGCAGTGCTGTTAAGTATTTGTACAATGGCATTTTTAAAGGGCATTTGCAAGGGCAAAATGAGTATCTCTCAGCTTGCCACCATTTCCTGGGAACCTCCTGACAGGGTGCCTCTTGGCTGACAGATCTCTTTCAAGCACGATGTAAAACTCAGTGGGAGGCTCTTGCAACGCTCTTTGCAGCCCTAGCCAGGCAGCCAGGGTTGGGGTTAGCAGGGAAGCAGTGCTGCTGCACCCGAGCACTCCGCTTGTGCCCATGCATTGTTATAGCTGTCCCGCAGACCGCACGCGCACGCGTGTTCAGAACACTGCAGGCAGAACATCTTTACCAGGCGGTAAACAGGGATCATCGCAATGTTGTGCATAGGTGGCTATAGTGGATGGCAACAGGATGAACCCCAGAAAGGCCAATAAAAGAGAGGAAGAAACACCGTTAGCGATAATGAACATCCTCAGCTGTTGCTTGACTAAAGGAAGCAGTTAAGGAGTGAAGTGAGGAGTTACTAAATCTCTGTGGGGCTGCTGTTATGAAGCAGAAATTGGAGCTCATTAAAAAGAAAAACAATATGCTGTAGGTGTGAGATAATACAGTACGAATCAGAGCAATGTAAAAACATGGTTAAATAAGGCACAGGTATTTTCACAAGTTACAGACATATCCTATTGCTGAAAAGAATATATTACATATAGGTCATTATAGCTGAATTACTTTGATTTCTTCAACAGCAAATAACCAAAGAATTACATTACTGCAGTTGTTACTGAAGTGAATTTCCAGGTTTGTTTGTTTGTTTAAAATGAGAAATTTCACAGATCCCATTATGGGCCAGAAATTTGGTTTGTGTTTTGTATTCCATGAAGCACATTTAAGCATGCAAGACTTACTCCTCTTCTCAGACCCTTCCCTATTCATTAAGTCAGTTTCTGAAATTTCAGGTTTTCAACTTCATGACCTCATGAAGTTTGATCTATCACAACTTATAATCTTGCATATGCTAGACCATTTGGGATGAGCACAGTACTTGTAGTACTACAGTACTTGTTAGATTTTCATTCTTTCCAGTATAAACTAATTTTCTGGGGGTCTGTAACTCAGCTGTGAAATTTTCTGCAGTGTGAAACATGGGAAATCAGATGTTATCTGGGCAGCTCTTCTTTAAACTGCAGTTGGGTTTAAATCCCTTTTATTGTTTTTATCATTATGGAAGACAGTGAAAAAATTGTTTTGCAGGTTTTGGGTGTATTAGTGTAAGTCTGATATAATTCAATTAAGAATTTAATTAAGAACTTTGAAATGAGGTAACTGTTTCTCATGCTCTGGATTACACCTGTAAATACAGTAAAAATTGTATTTCAAAAGAGTATAGCACTGTTTTGATAAGTTTCAAGGTGAGCATAGTGACAGCCAACATCTTTTTTTTACATCCTACTCCTTTTTTTCTGTGGGAGTTTTGCCTAAGTCTTCCCAGGTATGGACAAGTTTTTACCAGGTATTTTGATTTGGTGACACTGTGAAAATCCTCTTGCACTAAAAGACAAAATGATTTGTTCTATGAAGTTTGCTGGTGCTTTGAACTAAGCCAGAAGTTCATTCCTTTTCCTGAAGAAGTTCAAAGGTGTTAACAGTTTTAATACTGTCAGATCTATTGTCTTAAAATACAAGAGTATACACAGGTACACTCTTCTTTTTGCAGTTCTTAAAAGTTTCCAGTGAATATGAGCCCAACAGAATGACTACAGTGTGATGACATCCCAGAATAAAAAAGAAAATAAACCTAGTGGAATAGCCTTATTTTGCTGACTTCCACATCTCCTAATGATGAAACAAACTCTGTGCACTTAACAGGTTACAGTTTCATCATGCAGAAGACTGGGAAAAAAAATATCCATGTGTCAGTTAGACAGTATAAGTTGTTTGGAGTCTGTTCTTTGCCTCTGTGTGCCTTTTTTTCTCCAAAATACAGATATTCATATCAATATATGGTTCCTAATTTTTTTTGGTGTGTTTGGTTGGTTTTTTTTTTTTCTCTGCTGGAGAATATTAATAGTCATCCTGACTACCCAGGGCTGGCCAAAAGCTTTCTGTGGCTACAAGATGGCAATAGGAGTGACTACAAGCTGAGGCTTGGAAACCGTGACTTCAGACTGTGTTAGTCAGAAGCTGATGCAGCAGACCCCACAACAGTTTGGGGAGACATTTTGGCATTAACTTAAAAAGAAAAAAGAAAAAAAAAAAAGCCTTAAAGAAATCATCTGACTGAAATTCCTCCTGCTTCCTGTGGAGCTGAGAGCTCTGCGCCTCCATGCCCTGTTAGCTCCCCGTTCCTGTCACTGACAGGCGTTATCTCCATAGAGAGCTGCCTTTGTTGCAGGTCTCTAAAAAGCCTCTTTATGGTTGAGCAAAATGAATCATCCACAACAAAGAACCTCCTCTTTTTTCTCTTGTGAAAGCAGTTATGATAGAATGGCAAGCTCATTGTGTTCTGTGTATGTTCTGTATTTTCACTTAGATTATTTTGTGGATAGTTTTGGGTTTCATAGACTTGGTGAGGTTTCATTAGATTTGATTTAGTCTGGCCTTTAGGTGACTAGCTAAATCATTATCAATTTACTCTGAAAACTGAACACTCTGGATCTGAATTTAGGGTGGTGTTAATTAGCTGTAATTGGTCACAGAGATGGCAGGGAATTCTGAACACTTTATTAGCCCATTAGCAAACTTGGATTCCTGGGCAATCAATCTTCAGTATTAAAATAATCTTAAATTATTTAGTTACATTTACCAATTAAAATATATAATCCAGTTATGTGTACAAGAAATACATGAAATACATTCATGAATTATGAAGCCAATTAGCAAGGTATATTTTCTAACACAAAGAATGGTAGTAAAACTTTCTAAGCACACATCAAACCAAAATTAATCTTCTGCATTTCTGAAAATACCGAGAATGTATAAGAGATCTTCCAATGCAGTATGCTACTGATTGCATATTCATATATGCTATGAGATTTGTAGTTTCTTATCTCAGGCTTTTGTAGTCCATGTCACCTTCATACCACATTAGAAATATTTCAGTCGTGTTCATAGTTGTACAATACAACATGATAGGAATGCAAGCTTTCATTTCTTTCCTCAAAGGGATGAACATAACACACTGAAGTGAAACACTGCAAATTTAATTTCCTTCTTCCAGGTATGTAGAACAGAACTGAATCTTTCAGCACTGATCTAAATCTTGTCTCATGCTTTCCTCAAAATCCACTGCCAAAGCTGACTAGCAGATGCCATCTCCGTTCTGACCTCTGAACAAACACACATAACCACCAAGGATGCACAGTTTTACACATGCAACCCATAACACAGTGTCCTTCTGCAACATTTTATGCTATAACCAGCACTTTCTCAGAACTAAAGAGTACTGTAGAATTTACAGTCATCATGTTCTGGCCGCGTAAATTTACAAAAAATATATCTTAAATCTTTCCATGAGTGGAGCTTGAATTCATGTAATCTAACTTCAGCTATCCAAGTGTTATCCTCCCTCAGTTCAAATATGTTATAGAGAAGGTCCCCCAAAAAGTAATTTACCACATCTATTTTTGGATGAAACCAAACACCTCTTTTTAATATAGTTACTTCTAGGACATATTTCATCTTACGTAAATTGTCAAAATTCCCAAACTTGATAGTTTACTTCTAAAAGAACATGAAACCATAGTAGTCAAGAAGCAAAATCTATGGGTTGGCAATCTAATCATAGAGGTAACATGAAGTTTATACAGATAAATTGAAGGAATACAGTTCCCAGCCTGGTTTCCTGTGTCAGCCTGCTCCTGTTTTATGCTGCAGTCAGTCCTGTGCAACACAATCACTGCTAGCAGCTCTGCCACAGAGACAGTAATTTCTGGCACAGAAACATAGTGGTAGTGTTGTGTGGGAGGCTGTAGGTCAGAGTCCTCTGTCATCTTTCTATCTGCCCTTCAAAAAGTTGCAGGCTGCTCCTAGGTTACCCCTCAGTTTCCTGTTCTCTAGACTAAGCAAGTTCAGCTCTTGGCTTGCCTTACTCATATGCTATGCATACTTTCTAAACTTGAACTTGATGAAACTTGAGGTAAAGAAATGGGAAAGGAATTGAATGACTTATGAAGGACAAGTGTTATTTAAGGAAAAATACACAATATCCTGTGTTTTATAAATTTAAAAATATACATATTTATAAGAATATAATTTTTTGGCATCTTTCATATACATTTGAAAACTGGGAAATTAATTTTAATCATGCTTGCAAAACTAAACTCACAGTTCTGAAGATAACAAATCACTTTTTTTATGCATGTCTGGTTGTCTAAAGAACAGTATCAAAGCCAGAGAAAATATCACTGGATTTTAGATTTAAGGAGTCACTTAAAAATATGCTCCAAATTCTACTTTCTCTATGAAAAGATGGCATTACCTCCACTGGAGGCAAAGGGCCAAACTGTCAGAGGGTGAAAATCATGCTAGTATCAATAAAGCCAGCCAGGTGGTCCTATGTGAAATCTTCAGCTATTTCCATGGAATTTTTATAAATCAGTGAGTTTAACCTGGAAAAACCAGACTGGGTAGGAACTCAGGAGCTGAAACCCAAAGGTCATGATAAGAGCTATGTAGCCATTGTTATATTTATTTAAATACAGAAAACAGTCTAATAAATCCTAGTCTGAAAGAGCACAGCAGTTCCTTCTCTTAACCCTTTATCATTGAGACCCAATTTAGATGCTGGCTTAATCCTTAGGAACAGAAATATCTTAGGGAAGTAAAAGAAATGAACTCATGAACTCAAAATACTGAACTGTCATTTCTCAGAGATCTCCACAAAATATGAACTCACCCTGCAAATTAAATTTTTATATTATTTTATTTATACAGCCTGGTCTGAAAATGTCGGTTTCCATCAACGCTTGTGGGATTTAAGCTTATTTAACCAATACAACATGAGCATCATATTTCCATCTGCTTAGAAATTTTCCTTCAGTCTCCAGGACAAACACAGTTTCTCATTGCTCAGCATTACCGCGACTAGTATATAAAGTGTGAGCTGACAGCCAGCTCAGGAATTGCTTAGTTTTAAGAGGTTAGTGTCAGTTATGCCCTGGTTCTTGACTGTTCATTGAAAATATATTAAGAAGTTGACTGATTGATCAAGTTAGTACTGAAAATTAAAAGCAGAATATGGTGGTTTCTTTCTCTGGGTTTATATCTGTGTTGTAGCATTAAGTGTGTGGTGCCCAAATTAAAATCTGATATCTGTTTTGGGAGGATCACTCAAAAGTAACTTTATGTTACTCATGTGACTTCCTTCTGAAAACAAAACAGATGAGAAGCTCAAAATTTAAGAGAGGTTTATGATAAGTTTTCTCCACATGTGAAGCTTCTGTGTTATCCATTGGCACAGGATTGGCTCGTTTCTTTCAAGATCTGTCTATGTCACAAAATATTTAAAGTAAATCTTGAGGTCAATATTGATAAATAGCAGGACAAGACTCTATGGATTTATCAGTAAACTAGTAAAGTCCAGGAAATTAACTTTGAAACATCAACTCAATTTGTTTTGAATGAAAGAGCTGAACTCTGAATTTCAATTCCTAGTGAATTATTGACACAGATGTGATAGCTTTAGAGCTGGAGTTCTTACTTCAGAAAGAAAAGAACCCTAAACATGCATTTTCTGTTTCACATACATGCTTCCTAGTTATTGCAGGCTGTTTACTTCACAATTTTTTTCTGCCAAAATGGCTTGCTGAATGCTATGCACCCCTTACAAACATAGGTAATTTATTAATTTTCTTTTTCATTATGTATCATTGCCAGATACAATTCATAAAAATCAAGCAGCAGTGAGGTAATTTCTATTCCCAATTCCTCTCTTCCTATTGCTTAACTATAATCACAGTCCTTGTACCACCCACTTAATTTTCATCTTTGTCCTCGTTAACCAAGATGCACCCCAGAACTCGGTCTTATTCAGTCAGATTGCCAAGTCTTCAATTAGGCTAGAATTATTGCCGTATTGAAGGCAATGGTGTGACTTAGCTAATATTAAGAAACTGTTCCTCTGTGCTTATGTTTTTTGAAGCTGAATTTAGGGTTAGAATGTTTAGAAATGATGTTTTGCATTTTTTTTTTGTCATTGAACTGTCTTAGCAGATGTCAGAATACTCAAGGAAGCTATGAAAGACTTTAAAATATGTTTCAGAAAATGTGCATTGGTAATTAATTTCATTGTTCTTGAAATCATTTTATACAGAAATTGCAAAACAGAAATCTGACCATACATGCTCATATACATATTATATCACTATAAACAAAGGCATTTTCCAGGATGAGGATGGGCTGCAAAATGGAGAGATTTAATTATAAAGATATACGAAGTGTAAACTAATATGTTCTGACATTTCTCACAATATCTCCTCTCTTGGTAAACTCAAAAGAGACACTGTGCTGTCTCCGAGAAGGTGAGACACATGCATATTTACATAATACACACTCCTTAATAAATTTTTAAATTTTAATATAAAAGGTGTCAAACAGAATATGTTGAATTTTACCTGCAAAGGCTTTGTAATCCACCAAGTCAAACATTACAATAGCTACTGCTGACCAGGTAACAATCAGAGCAACAACAAGAAGCCATGCTGCTGGTGAGCTGAACGTCGTCACGAGGTCTTCTGTAATTGATTTCTTGCCCACTTTCATGGATGATGAGGGAACAGATCCGTTCTTACCATCTATTATTGTCGTGGTTGTAGACATATGCCCTAGGCAAACAGTCAAAGCAGAGGAAATAGAATGTTACACTTGGAGCCTAAAGTTCAAGAATATGAATGTTTTGAAATTGCTCTGTAATCAGAATATTTAAACTCAATGTAAATATTGCAGCATTAAAGTCAGGCTTTTGTCCTTCCTTGGAGGATATTTTCCTGAACCAGGGTCACTTTTAGTAAAGTTAATTTGGCAACAAACATGGTGAAATAACCACGACCAGCCTTTTGATTATAATATGACATTTTTTAGTCTGCCATGAATAGCTACAGACCTAGGAGAGTGATTGATGAAAGCATAAAATATTATTACTCTCCAAAGGACTGTCTTGTTATGGGCTGTAGGCCAGATTCTCAGGTGATGTGATTAAGTGTACTGTGCTTCCATTGACCGTAATGGAGCTAATGTGTCTATGCCACTCAAGGTTTGGCTGGAATTCTGCTGTCAAGGACACGTATCGATGGCAATAGGAACATATATACTCCATTTCATCTAACAGAAACACAAATTATTTACATGTCCAGTATCGTTACAAGTTGCAAAGAGGCTTGTAACTGATTTTTAAATATCTTTGTGACATTTTTCACTTAATAAAATAATCTAAGAAACAAGAGTTACAGTGCCAAAACACACTTAATTCCAGAAAGCATAGGTTTGGTACTAGAAAGATGGTAGCAAGGTAAGCATGTACATTAGCTAAGTAAACAGCTGACACACGTTAACTGTTTAACAGACAGTTAACAGTAGTGACTTCATCTACTTCTTCCTGGGGTATTAAAAAATGTTAATTCTGACACAAACCAAACCTATAGTAGCTGAAGCCTGACCACATTTGAAAGTTCTCAAATTACTCTTCTTCACAAAAGAAAGTGATAACCTAAACAATCTTGGTTGATATTTGGTTTCCAGTATATACAATAACAATAGTAAAAACGTTCATAACTCCTCAGTAAAAAAAACAGTAGAAGAGCATAGTATCTCCACTTAGCTCAATTAACAATATTTGCTTGTATGATACTGTTAAAACATTCAAAGATATGTTACATATGGTCCTGGTTCGGTCGATGATACTAATTCTCCTAAATTAATGTCAGTGATGTCAGGGATCCTTGCCCACACAGAAGTCTGAAATTTCAAGGAATCAGGTGATGCCTGGTTTGCTCATGCCTTGGCTTCTCACCCTAAGATCACTTATCTTCAGTCATAGCTTATAATATCTATAAAGCTGATAATTTTCTAGGATGATGAAGGTAAGGAAAGTTACAGAGCTGCTTTATAGAAAGATAAACAGATTCAGTTTCACTTTTCACATAGAAAATGGCAAATGTGCATTTGGAAACTATCACTAGAGCTGAAGTACCAGGCTGTTGAAGACTTTCAGATATTTGCTATCACAAATATGCGGCCTGTGTTCAAGAATCACTATACTGATATTCTTAAGGAAATAAATGAAGAAAGGATTAGATCCTTAATATTATCCATAGATAAATATATTTATCCCTCTAAAAAGAGATAGCATAATGTCTTCTAATCCTTATGCTAATGAATGCTGAGTTTGTTCCTTTTTCTGTAGGAAGCAAGAGCAATACTCTAATGTTATACTGAAATGACCTTTACTTATCTCACATGTACCTGTAGAACTGGGAAGGGACAGTTTCAGTATCAGAGCTTCCCTAACTTTTAATCTGTCAGATCTGTAGAGGGTTGAAATTTGTACCCCTGAACTATTCTATCTTTCCTTTGTTTATTATGTAGTACATTGCATTTGTGTGTACTTCCCATAGCTCTATCTTTTAAGCTTGCTTCTGCACAAGCACCCTGACACAGATCAGTGCCTTGCTTCTAGCTTGGAAAGCTGCTGCGCTACAGAGCAGAGTTGTATAAGCAGAACAAGATTGGCATATTACATGGGTTTGTTACTTATTTGAAATTTAGTCTTATTTATAGAATGTTCTGCTTAAGAATAACATCTATCTACTAGGATAGAATTTATACACTTTTTTTTTATAAAACCTTCGCTGCTTCAATTTCTCTAAATATAAATTTTAGATAAAACATTTCACAGCATGAGGAAATATCTGCCAAGTGACAAATAACAATAAAGATGAGGTTCCTAAAGTCAAATTCAAAATCAATAGCATTTTGTTATCCTACAGCATACAAAATGCAAGTAATTTGCGCATGCAACAGGTCATAAATGACACTTTATGCATTTTTTCCCCTCAGGGATATCAGTCAGAGTTTATGATGTGTAAGAGAGAATAGAAAGGTACTGTCTCATCTTGACAAATCTGATTAGTACCACAGCATATCTCCAAGGGCATACTAATGACAGATATTTGCACAGTTATAATACAAGCAATTAAAACTATGTGTGTGTATATATCAAGAGTGACATACATATTGCCATCCAAAGGATCATTCCTCTAGGTCTGTTGCTATGTAGAAATAGTTCCTTCCTATTTAGTATGCCTATCTTTTCAATTTCAGACTGCTATGTGCCGCCTTGGGTGAAGAATAGGTTCCAACAACTTGTCAATCTGAGCACTGCTGCAGAGATAAAGCTCAAGTATAGTGGAAGGTTATATATCACATACTTTTGGCTGCTGATGTAGCCAGGTCAGATTTCCCCTTCAAAACTTGGTATGTTATATAACAAAATCACCACTGTTACATTCATTTAAGTGGGAGAGAACACCTATTGATCCAAATCTGACTGGAAGTCATGCTAAGAAAAATGCTGTTATACTGCTAGAGGTTGCCCATGCAGGTCCTTGCAGTATCACTGAGGTGCCTAAGAAAGGTCTCCCATGTTGGTGTAGATGCTTTATGATATCAGAGACATCCTCACAGGACTGGCAGGCATCATCTACAGAACAATAACTTCTGAACCACTAGGAAGAACCCAGACAGGATATCATAAACCACTGAAAATAGAAAATAGATTTTTATGTCCATAGATACCAATTATAAACAAAACTGGCTGGAGGAGATTATCTGAGGATTCATGAGAAAGACATCATTTGCTACTACATAATCTCACATGGAGTGGATTGTATATTGATACCATTGTGATGTCATGAATCCAGAAAGAAGAGACAACAACATCAAGACAATTGCCCTCCCCCTTACATCTGTACTGTTATTGCAGTACCCATGGTGTTATCCTGATGCTTTTCTCTGCTTGTTCCTTGCTTTGCATTGCCCAGGTATTGTGTGCATTTTTGTCCACTCCTCCCAGTGTTAACCTCCTCCCCAGACCTTCAGTGATGCTATTTACACAGCTAGACCAGTAGAGAAAGAGAGGACCTACACATGAGCAGTGTTTCCATCAGTTCAGCCAGCAGCAAATGTCCTTTTTCTCAGAAAAGTGCCAGACTTAAGCAGAGTTCTTGTCCAAGAGGTCAGGGGCTTCAGGTGCCCCGTGGGGGAATGAGAGAGAGGCATTTCTGGTGCTTTGAAATCACCTGATGGAGCCTATTGATTTGTACTTTTACAATTGACAGGGGTCATTCAGCAACAGGTTAAAATCAGATTGCTGAACTTCTCCAGACATCCTTGTCACCCATATAATACACATTTTCTCTCCCAAGACAAATTTCACTGTCTGTATTACAGCCATCCAGAATCCAAGTCAGTTTACTTTAGATGAACACTGCAACATATCAGGACATTTATGAGCAGATCAGTTGTCCCTGCTTTGGGGAAGGCAACATCCATCACAAGAGTGTAAGGTGCAGCTGAAGGCTGTTACAATTTCAGCCATCCAATTTTAATCCACCACCGCGTCTGCTAAAGCCTCCTGGCACTTTGGGTTGTGATTGCTATTGATTTTCAATGAGGATAGGAACTTAAAAAAAATTATATATACATTTCTATAAAAAGATCACTGCAAGGATATATATCTCTGACTCTATATCACAATTTCTCACACACACAGAACTACCCCATCAGGTCACAAATGTCAGCTTTACATCAACAGATTGATTTGCTAAATTCCAAACAGCTAAAACTTTGAGATTCTAACTATTCCTCTGGTTTCAGAGTTGTCATTTAGGATACAATCTGAAGACCCATAAACTCTCATAAGTATAAATAAACCTTGACATTTGGTGACAACTTTGAGGAGAACGCCGTGTGACTTTTGGAGTCCAGAGTGAGCTTGTAGTCCTGGAAGCTTAGATAAAATACCCTTTGTATTTGTGAGTTGAGCTCTCCTTAAGGCATGATAAACATAAGAGTCCATGGTTAAGGATAGGCATTTGATTTTACAGTTCAGCAGCTATACCTTCCACTGCCCCAGAACAAAAACAAAACAAAAAACATAAACAGAAACAAAAAATACCCCTAATCCATTGAGACTCATTAAAAATGTAAAAAAAAATTGTCTGTATTTATGCTATTTCAGTTATTTTATTTGTAAGTCCTCATTCTGGCAATAGCACACAAAGAAATATCAAGCAAAATATTTTGTGTGCAATGCCTTTTTAAGGATGGGCATATTAAAAACAGGGGGCTAGTCATGCTACTAAAAAAAGTGGTTCCCTTTTAAATAATAATATTGTTGCTAGGGCAATTCAGTTGGGATGTGAGAAGGTTCAGTGCAGTCTGGTCTAAATAAGAGAGCTGGTAGATTTTGACTTGCCCGTTTGACTCCCCAGATGAACACTCCAATAAATAGGCTATAGAGTATTCTGGATTCAGGTCATTAATGGCTCCTGTTCGACCTATTCCACTTCACTTGGAATATTTAAATACTAATTAAGGGAGCAGAAAAGAGAAAGAATGACTGCGTAAATCGACACTGTGCGTTAAGCACTGGCTCGAGCCTTGGGCTTTAACCTGATGACCTTATCAATCCACCACCGTTGTGATTAGGCAGGCAGGAGTCAGCCTATGGTAAGGAGGGTACCACAGGGAGGAGAGGAAAAGGGATTAGAATTCTTCAGCGAAGGACTGGGCAATGGTTATACGATCATCTGCTGAATTTTTTCAAACTGAACACATTGCCCTTAGTGAGTCCACAGACTTCTGCAGCTCTCACAAAATCACCCCTTTCCCATGCAAGGAAAATTATTTCTACCTCAAGAGAAGACTACACCTATGCCTGTTGTTGTTCAAGTAATACTTATGCCTAGCTGTGATGCCCTCCTGTAGAGGAATGAAGCTGGGTTAATTAGCATTGATAATATACAGCTGTGGGCTGGCATCAGGGGTGGTGGGTTGGCTGATGTAGATGGGTTGCAGGTGTGGCTGGTTAAGTTAAGTGGTTGAGAGCCAATGAAGAGAGAGCAGCTGAGGAAGAGAAGGGGAGAGGATGAAGAAGCAGAGAGAAGGGAGGGAACATATGCCCTGGCTGAGGAGAAGGCAGCAGAGGGACTGGCATGAAAAGTTTGTTGGTATGAGATGGTAAAAGACCTTGTTGCAGCTGGCTAGTTTGTTTGTGCTGTGACACCCTCCTGTTTTTATCTCTCCATTATGGTTTTTGCGCTGTTTGCTTATACAAATTGAAAGGAAAAGACAGAATTTCTGCTGTGGTTAATAGCTCTTCACTGGACTCATGCTTTTTGGCTCCTTTGTACATCTATGTAGGAACAAAATGCTGAACAGAGAAGAGAGACCCTCAGAACTCACTGTGCGCACCTGAACAGAAAGCCTCTGCTATCTTATTTGGCCAGTACCAGAGGCCAAGAGATGCAGATGCTAGACAATATGTAGCAGAGTGCAGAACAGCTCTGAGGAGGAAGAGCAAGAGTACAGCTAGGCAAAACCTTTTGCTCTCCTCCAAATGCTTTTAAGGCATGTGACTACAGTGGATTTAAAACCACTTGCTATGGAGGATTTGTAGCTCTGGTAAATTCAATAGGTTAGAAACCTAGTTAGATGCACAAATATAGATCATGCTTTCTATTGGATGTGCATGGTAATGTAAAGTCAAGACTATTCCTAACACTGATGGCAGATGGAAACAGGGAAAGACAGCTAAACTAGGCAAATTCAGCTTATCTTTGAAAGCTCCTTTCTTTCAACATTATCTGCAGCAGTCTCTGTGAGTAGGACAGTGATCTATTGAGCCCAGAAATGGGCAGCAGGCACCTAGTGTAGGTCATCTGAATATGAAGCAGCTTCTGCAAACTGTTGAGCAGAAATGTGACAATTTTTAAAAAGGCCAATTTATTTAGAGCTGCAGCATAAATCTTCTCTTGAGGTGGTTGACACTCAGCTATTCCTTTTCTTTTCTATCATATTACATCCCTGTACATATGAATGAATGCAACTGGAATAACTAAAAGAGAGTAATATATAAAAGAAGTTTCACAACTGATACCAGAATTTACAGACTTCTAAATTCACAGCACAGAGTACTGAAGTGTTGCTCTACAGTTTATGTAATTTAAGTGCAAAGAAAAAAACTTTTCAACATGCATCACGTGTATATTGGCAATTCTCAAAATTGAAAGGTGGTCTTTCTGCAGACTGAAGTCTTAGAAAGCTGGGATGAGCTGTCTGTGAGGGAACATTTGCAGCTTTCTTGGTGACTGATAGCTATAAAAATGTAATAATCTTTATGAAATGTGGAAAATAGGGTTGGAGATTATGCAGGAACCAATTCTACATCACAAAAGAAATAGAAGAGAGATTATGGAATATAGAGAGGATGGTGCATAAAAATTAACTGAATGATTGAATTTAGAAAAGACACTTATAATTACATATGGTGCTGCGTACCTTTTTAATTTCCTTCTCTGTTATTATATCTGTATTGGTTTTATTTTTGATCAATAGAGGACATCTGATAATTTAAAGAAGTAAATTGTGTTAATCTTTTTCATTCATTCTCCAAGAAATTCTTTACACCAATCTCTTGATCTCATTGATTTCAATAAGAAGTTTATAGAATGAGATACAGCCTATCAAGCCATTTCATTATCTAGTTCAAAGAAAATGTGTACTTCGTAGTGTCAGTAAATAATACTAATAGCAGTACTACTACTAATAAATACTATGAGGTGAAAACTAGGAGTTATTAATGCTGTATTCTAACTTGGTATATACATGATTGCAATAATGGCTGTTTCTCTAGGACATTGTGGTGGGTTGACCCTGGCTGGACCCAAGGTGCCCACCAAAGCCACTCTATTGCTCCCCTCCTCAGCTGGACAGAGGAGAGAAAACATAAAAAAAGGCTTGTGGGTTGAGTCAAGGATGGGGAGAGATCACTCACCAGCTACTGTCACAGGCAAAACAGACTCAGGGAAATTAGTTTCATTTGTTACCAACCAAATCAGAGCAGAATAATGAGAAATAAAACCTAATCTTAAGAGCACCCTTCATCCACTCCTCTCTTCTTCCTGGGTGTAACTTCACTCCTGAATTCTCTCCCTTCTACCCTCCAACAGCACAGCTGGAATGGAGAGGAGAACTGGGCAATGGGCGTTGCGGTCAGTTCATCACACATTGTTCCTGCTGTTCCTTCCTCTATAGGGGAGGGCTCCTCACACTCTTCCCCTGCTCCAGTGGGGGGTCCCTCCCATTGGAGACAGTCCTCCATTAACTTCTCCAACATCCTTCCCATGGGCTACAGTTCTTCATGAACTGATCCTTTCCGTGGGGCGCAGTCCTTCAGGCACAGGCTGCTCCAGTGTGGATGCCCCATGGGGTCTCAAGTCCTGCCAGCAAACCTGCTCCAGCCTGGGCTCCTCTTTCCGTAGGTCCACAGGTCCTGCCAGGAGCCTGCTCCAGTGTGGGCTTCACACAGGATCACAGCCTCTTTAGAGCATCCCCCTGCCACTGGTGTAGGTTCCTCTATGCACTGCAGGTGGGTACCTGCTCCAGCGTTACCCTCCACGGGCTGAGGGGCACAGCCTGCCTCACCATGGGCTTCACCGTGGGCTGTAGGGGCATCTGCTCTGGCACCTGGAGCACCTCCTGCCCCTGCTTCTGCACTGACCCGGGTGTCTGCAGAGCTGTTGCTGTCGCATATTCTCACTCCTGTCTTCTGCTGCAATTGCTGCTGCACAGGTGTCTGCCCCACCTCCCCTTCTTAAGCACACTATCCCAGAGGTGCCACTGTCACTGACAGGCTCGGCCTTGGCCAGTGGTGGGTCCGTCTTGGAGCTGGCTGGCATTGGCTCCATCGGGCATATGGGAAGCTTCCAGCAGCTTCTCAGGGAAGCTACTCCTGTAGCCCCCCTGCTACCAAAACCTTGCCACAGAAACCCAATAGAGATACAGTACACTAGGATGTGCTGTGTGAAATAAAAGTAAAGGATCTCTAAAGAAAACAGTTTAATACTAATTAGAAAACCTCCATAACTATGAATAAAAAAATACTTTCCAATGGCATATGGCCACATTATGGTAGGGACTAGGCAACTGCATGAAAAGAAAAAGGGTTTCTGAAAACAAATACATAATCTCTGACTCAAGAATTTCCTTTATTTCATATCCCTAAATGCTGACCAAGTATTCTGGCAGATCAGGGGTTAAGCATTTAATGCCTGAACTTATACTTTTTCCTCAGCTGGTGGCTGCTGCTGAAGACAAGATAATGCACCAGCTGGACCAATCATCTAACATGTTGGCTGTTCTCATGTTCTTGCTGACCTTATTTTGATCAAATAATACCAAATAAACATAAAAGTCAAAGAAAGATCCCTTTGAAATAATATTTCATTTCTGTGATTCCTTCTCCTTTGCTCTTTATTTTCAATGCTGCTTGTATGGAAACAGGATCTTTTCACTTTAAGAACTTGCTGCTTATGCCTTACTTGCAGTCACAATTCTTCCGTTGTGATATAACAATGATTTCCATGTCAATCTATTATGAGGATTATGATGGTTCTAAATGGGAAGGAGCAACAAGAGAAAATAAAATTTGAAAAGACAAACCTACTATTTTTATGTAAATAAAATTTATAATTAGGAGAAATATTAAATGTATGGAAGTATTTTTCTTCCACATGGAACAGTTTTTCAAAACCTGCTGTGAATTGCTAGTGACTCTAAACAAAAGAAATATAGAAAACTCAGAAACTAAGCTCCAATGTTTTTAAATAAGTTTCTTACTATATTTTTCAATTTCTTATATAATGTATCAGAAACCTGGCATAAATCACTTTTTGAAATAATTTATCAGCTGAAGCACAGCAGTTTTCCATTGTACTCCTAAATACCAAATCAAAATACTTCCAAACCCCACATTTTCCATCTAGCTACAATTGTTTGAATGCATGTATCTGATTTTATTTTTTCTGAGGAAAGCTGCAAAGATTGCTTTAAAGATAGTTTTGTGTGTATAAAAGATTGGTTGTATCTCATGTAACAAATTCACATATGTGATTAACTCCTTGTCATGTAGATTTAAATGATGGATTTGGACCACTGCTGTATGCAAGGAGTCAGAATTCCCTCAGGGCAACTGGGACTTCACCCCATGGAAGCCCTCCTAATCAAGGGGGGAGATCCAAGCTGTAGAAATTAAAGGTGGTTTCTCTAGAAAAGCTCAGAGCTTGGAATGGGATAGTAGGGAAAAAGTCTTCTATGATCAGGAAATTCAACTTCCTCTAGCACTGGGAAAAAAAAATCTTCAGATTCTGAAAAGGAATAAAGATATATAAATGAAAAAAAAAAAAGCTCTCTCTTCTCCAGACAGTTTTCCCCTGTAGAGAAAAGTGGGAACGAAAACCTAACCAAACACTTCCCCAAAACAACCACAACGCCTTCATGCTTGTGAAACCAATAGCAACAGTTGCATTTTGGGGAATACATCACTAGATCTTTTTGAAGAAACACTAATACTAGCTATCACTTCTTTTTCTGGAATAGGCCAAAGTATGAACTGCAGTATTAGATAAACTATATACAAAGAAGAGGAATTTTACCTATTTGCACAGATGTCTTGAAGCAATCTGGGAACTTCAAGGAGGGAAAGTGGAAACCAGTTTCAGTCAGAGCCCAATCACACTGTGTTTTAAAAGACGATCAGCAGTAAAAGAAATTGACTCTCTCTCAGGTGACACATCTAACCTTTAACTTCAGAGGCCCCAGTTAGGTCAGCAGACATCTGCAGTATTTAGTTAAAACTGAAGTATTTAATTGAAAACTCATATGAGTCCTGAATCACTGAAAAGTTGAACTTCAGTGATTTGGAGCCAATTTTCCATCTTTCTTTATATGTTTGAATTTCATAGTCTAGTAGAACATTGGTCTATACTACAAATTAGGCAGAAGAATTTTTTTCTTATATGCCTTTGCAAGGAAGTGTAAAAAAAGCCTTCACTTCAAAATTCTTGCAAAGAACGTTATGTCAACAACCTTTAACCCTCTGTCTCTGTGTGGTTGTTTCTTTAGTGTCTACGTATTTCAAAGAGCTTTCACACTATTCTGATTGTTCAAGTAAAACATACAGAGAAGGGATTAGTGGTTAGTTAGAAGTTAAAAGATCCTCTGTGTTGCTGAGCCTGCTGAAATAGTCTTATATGACTGATTGCAGTATGAACCTCCCCACAATAATTCATACCTGAAATTACTTTAGAAAGAAAAGTAAGGGAAGCTCTAAGGACCAGGTTTACAAGATAGCAGGTTTTATTGGGAAATTTATAGATCATTTTATGTACAGCTATATAATTTTGTATAGTAATTTCTTGAGAACTTAGCAGACCACAGGGGTTAACAATAATCAACACAGAGTAAATTGCTTCTATAAAATAAAAATTGCAGTAGGTACAGTTGATGAGAACAAGAAAAGTGTCATTTTCTGCAGTTTAAACCAGTGACAAAGCATGGCAAAGGGACATTGAGCTTCTCCCTTTCTAAAAGGCAGAAGACTTTACCTTTCTGTCATCTGGAAGATTGACATTTAAATTTTTCTCTTTGAAATAACTCTTCAGTTTAATATATTTTTTACATTTTCTTTCAGAAATGTTGAGATTTGTTCAAAAATCAAATGTTTCCTTTCCAGCTTTTCAGTATGCAGATGAGGTAATAATGTAACTGAATTGCAAACACTCAATCCTAAACTATCAGCACCCTGAAAAATCCATTATTTGTTTGGTTCCACACATGGATATTTTTATTCATGGGTAGTAATACCTTCCCTTTTTTGGAAACAAGTTGGTGCTTTAAAACAGTAAAATGTTTTACCTTCCTGTTCATCTTAGAAATCTGACATTTCAGAAAGAGATGCCAAAGGGATATTTAGACATACCTTGTGAGTGGATATAAGCAGAGAGGTACATCTTATGTTTTAAAATGTCAAAATGAAGGTTGGAGGAAAATGATTGTCATTTGTCTTTAAATAGCATGAAACCTTCTGAAGCAAGAGCACTGTATGCATTCTCCTTGTTATTTGTTTTTGGAAACTCAACTCTACACATCCCTGAAAGGGGATTAGAGAAAAACAGTGACTATTTTTTTGTTATGGAAAAAGATAAAAAAATATAATCTGTTCCTATCTAAGATAATGATAGTCATAATAAATATTGAAAGTCACTAGGATAAAATAAATAGGTTACAAATACCTCTGTCTTCACTCTGGAAAAGTGTGCCAGTATAAAGAAAGTCTGTAAAGGCAATCTGAGATCTTTGCTTTCTCTGGTGGAACCATTATCTCTCAAATAAGTGTATCTAGGAATGATTAACAAGATGATTTGCTTGATTTCATTTATTCTAAGTTAACCTTACAGGGAGGTAGAATCTACTCTATATGTCTTAATGGGTTGATATCTCTAGACTGAAAATGGAAGTAGTTCTAACAATGATTCAATACACTCTCCATAATTTATGGTGCAAGCACTGTCTCACATTGCAATGCTGCCAAGTCTTCCATATGGAGCTACTCAGTCACTACAGCACTCAAATACAGTCATCAGTACATGCACAGTTTGAATGTATATATGCATAAGTGATATTGAAGAGACTTGGTCCCAAAAAGGACATTTTTAGCCAACAAGAATACAGAACTTGCTATAGTAAGAGTTATGCAGTATATATAAATATGTGTGTGTGTGTGTGTATATATATATATATACACACATAAGACTGCTAAGAAGTGGAGACACAAAATTCCTCATACAACAAAAGGGGAAAACTAAAATAAGGGCTCATGGCAAGTCAGTCATCTACGTCACTGATATATCTCATCTGTAAATAACAATTTACTATGACGCTGTACTACAGTCATGCTGTCTGGGAGAAAGAAAACCAAAAGAGATCTCCTGAAGAAAACTGTTTTGTGGCTTGCTAAATAGTACAACCAATTTCATGAGAGACAGTAGTTAGCTATAGTAAACAGGAACAAATGAACCAAGGTCTATTTTCTGTCAGGGAGTTATTTTCTAATAAATATGAAAGTACTCCACCTGTATACATAGCAGAAAAAGGCAAGTCCATTTCATAGGCACCTGAAATACTTAAGGAAACGAAGTTTTCTGAAGCATGCTTTGAAACTTATGGAGCAATCCAAATATACTCCTCAAATTCTTTCTGATTGTCCTGGTTTCAGCTGGGATAGAGTTAATTTTCTTCTCAGTAGCTGGTGCAGTGCTGTGCCTTGGATTTGGTGTGAGAATAATGTTGATAGCACACCGATGGTTTTAGTTGTTGTAAGGTAACTTTTATACCAAGTCAAGGACTTTTTAGTTTTTCAGGCCCTGCGAGTGAGAAGGCTGGAGGGGCACAAGAAACTGGGAGGGGGACACAGCCAGGACAGCTGACCCAAACTAGCCAAAGGGGTATTCCATACCATGGGATGTCATGTTTGGTATATAAACTGGGGAGGGTTGGCCGGGGCCTGCTAATCACTGCTTGGGGTCTGGCTGAGCATCGGTCACCAGGTGGTGAGCAATTGTATTGTGCATCCCTTGTTTTCTCTCCTCCGTTCCCTTTGGATTTTGTTGCTCTCCCCCTCTCCTTCCTCTTCATTATAACTGTTATTGTTATTATTGCTCTTTCATTTTTATTTCAATTATTAAATTGCTCTTATCTCAAACCTGGAGGTTTACATTCCTTTCCGATTCTCCTCCCCATCCCTCTGGGTGAGGGGGAGTAAGCAAGCACTTAACTATCAGCAGAGGTTAAACCATGACACTGATATATTATTTGTATTCTGTGTGTGTTCCCATTAGAAAAGAATTCTAGGAAGCAGTGGCAGTCATGACAGAGATGGTTCCTCTGAAGGCTTTGGACTCTTTTTTTTTTTTCTTCTTTTTTGGTCTCAGAGAATACTTTGGAAAATATCCCTTCAGTTTTAGGGCAGGAGAGAGCTCTTGAATTGACACTGAGGAATAGAATTCATTGATTAGGTAAAAATTAATAGTGTGTTTTATCATCTTGTTTTTGCAGCCGTGGGTCCAAAAATAGTAATCTGAAGTTGAAGTTTAACCTCAGTAGACTGAATTAATATTATCATTAATCTTTGATCTTTATTTGGTGATAGGCATGATCTCTACAGGCAGCTGAGACACACAGAATATGCTGTCACAGAGAGAACAGTTGATCTTTGTTGAAGATACGTATTCACAATACATCTGTTATCTAAAATTTGTTCTGAGATTCTCAAGAGCTGAGAAATCTTTATGCTATCTTACAAAAGTTTCTTTAATAGAAGCTTACAAAATGAGTATTAAGTAATCTGGAGAAAACGGGATGCTTTTGAGACTATTGAGACCCGTTCTAAGTAGCAAAATCCTTGACAAAGTAGGAAAAAGTCACTGTGCCCTCCCTTACTCACAGTCATTCCTGAACCAGCTGCTGTTACTTTGCCATGTCTTAAGCTATTTTATTTCGGATTATTCCCTGGCCGAGTCCTGGAATGTGTGAAAGACTGGTCAATTCGAGTTTGATGAGAAAAGGTTGCTACATAGTATTCGTGTACAGGCACGGAGTCTTAGGTATCTTGTTTTCTTTTCTCTTTTTCTCCTTATGCAGGTATTTTTATGGCACCTTAACTACAAACTGAAAAGAAGGAAGAAAAAAAAAAGAAGGAAAACCAAGCAGATTTAGGATCCCTTGAAGGTTACCTGAGGAAAAAACAAAATCACTTCAGTAATTGTGTCTAGTCACTGCATCCTTCCTCCTGCCAGCCCACATTAATCAACACCTGTCAGCAGAACAAGGTCGTGACCAGGTTTTAGAAATTGTTAGCAATACCTGACTTTTATCCAAAAGTAAATTAACAACAAATGAGACAGTGAGTCTGTCTTGTACCCATGCCTAAGTCTGGAGGACTTCTAATATTGCTCATTTTCACACTATCACATTCTGCACAAACAAACCCAGAGGAGCTGCTCAACAACACTCGATTCTGTGATCAGGCCCCAAACTCTCCTCATCTGTTATCTGGGACTGGAGATTAACCTATACTTTAAAACTTCCTATCACACTTCAGATCTCTGCAGAATAGGTGGGTTAAAATAATAAAGATCTCAACTGACCACACAGATATAAGGTTCAGAGTGGCCTCTAATTGATCCTGGTGATAAATGCCAAGTGGTTACCTGGCTACATTATTTAGCTCCAGAAATTTAGTTCCAGAAAAGGGAGCCATTCTCCATAATAATTCCTAGAAATATCCGTCACTAGGCAGTGAGATATCCAGGTGGCATATAAAATAAAACTTGAAATTATGGGCAAGTTTGGATTAAAATCTATGCACAAGTAAGTACAGTTTTGTATCTCTCCACTACTACTTGTCTGAAGAAACTATGGAATTCAAATTCAGCTTTTGGAGGTCAGTTATGACTTTTTCTTCCAAAAATGAGTGCATGAAAAGCAGTACTTTGATGTGTGCACTTGAAAATTCTATTTATTTTATTTCCAAACCATAAGTGAAGTTCAATTTCTACATCAACTCTAACTTGAAATGTCATGTAAGTTGTATGACAGCCATGAAAATATGCATGGAAGACAACAAGAAGTGCAAGGTTATTAAAGAAAATATTTTTTTGTGGGTATTATATTAGTGTTATTGTATGGGCAGGATATTTTCTTTGCTTAGTCTTTTCTGGTGTATAATAATGGCATTATAAATTTTTTGTAACTTACAGAAAAATAATTGGCAGAATTGTCAGCTGATGAATGTAGTTCAAGATTTTTCTTTCATACAAAAGATGCTAACTTGCTTTCCCACCTGACAAAGTAAATCCAAATGCCAAATGAATGTTTTTTTAAGTATATATGCCACAACATTCTGTATTACTGGTTTCCACATAAAGCCGTAATGACATAATCGTAAAAAAAAAATAATTCACTAAGCACAACATTGCCAACACTAGCACAGAACAAGTTCCTAATGTTGTAAATAATTTTTTCATTATTAATTTGCTGAATCATAAAAGTAAAAATGGCTTTTTACCTGCCTCCTTGAAAATGTAAATATGTATCCATATAAAAGCTATAATACCCAAGAAGGATGTTTTTAGTATAGGATTCAGGCCTTAGAGAGGAAAAAATAATTTTTATCCATGGTTTAATTGTTGAATGTGTCAGAGAACTGACATCTTAATCTTGAAAATGATGCATATGAAAGGTTTACTTGTAGGCTAACAGTCCTTTAAACTTATTCAGTGACAGATAAGATAAAAATCTCTGAATTCAAAGATATCTAAATCAGAAGATTATTTGTTTTTATTACCGATCTCTATATAGAGTATGTCTAAAATATCTCTTTATCCTACTGACATTAAACTTCTAAGCATATAACCCAAAACAGGAAGAATACATTAATGATAAACCTATGTATTTGTAATATACCTGAAATAAAAATAAGCTCTACTGAAACACATATATGTGGAAGTATTTTAACAATATAAGATTTCAAATTCTAGAAAACAAATTCAAACCACATGCTTGTGCAGAGCACAGAATGTTGCAAAATTGTCATTGATTTTAATTCACTCTGCATTTTTTCTAATCAGCACTAGCATAGAAATGGAACAAAACTGTTGAAACATCTCTGAGTTGCCCTTCCTATGACCCTTTATGCCCTATGCATGGATGGGTCATCTATTTACTTACATTTTTGGAATGTGAATCTTTCTGAAGTTCATAGCCCTTCTCAGTTCCCTTGTCTGCATCAAAACAGACACTGAGGTAAGATAGCATTGCATCTTATTTGGTCATGGAAGACTAATTAACACCTAGGTAGACTTCAACAGAGGAGTCCTCAAATCTCGATGGTATATTTTAGAACAGAAGAAAACTTTTCCACTTTTTTAATGGCATAATCAGTCCAAAAAGCATTCATGAAGTATGGTCTCAGTGCAGTTAAAAAGATTTTATTCTGAGTTTAAAAAAGCATCCATTTCAAGGTGGCCCCTCCATGTTTTTATTGCTAACTGGAACAGTGAGTGAGCTACACCAGAGATAAATTTTTACCTTGTTGGAATAATAGTTTTCTTATTTTCTCCCATGTACTCTAAATCAAATGATCTTTAGCATCTGCTGTAAACAAGCACAAAGTCATTGCAAAACCATTCAGCTCTCATTCACAAGTTGTAACACCTCCACACATTCTCTGTAATAGCAGATCCATATAGTAGGAGCTCCAGTATTCCTAGCCCACAGTAACAGCAGCTGCTGCAAAGTTTCCACCCAGCCTGTGCCTTGCATGCATGGCAGACACTTGCAGGACTTCTATAATTTTCCTGGCATTTTGCCCCAACCTTAGTTCTTTTGTGCTTCACTCCCTGACTTTCATGGTGGTAGGAAAAGAGTAGAACAAAGTTGCATACCTATGCCTGAAGATCAACCTCAATGCCTGAAAATTATATTTATGCATATTAGTCCTGATTTCATCTCACACACTTTCATCCAACAGAAAAACCCTTTTGTTGCATATCAATGAAACAGAGACAGCAGCTGAAAAGACATTCTTCAACCTGGCATTTCTTCCCAAACTGCCGGTGTTGTGTTCACAAATCTTCTAGCGATGCTCAAACATGTCCATATAAACCTGATGTTTTCCTATTTACTAAACCTTCACATAGTCTCAGCTCACATTAAAAATGTTTCGTTCTGTTCTGGGTATTTTTATGGATCTTCAAATCTGGATTTGTTTGTCCCTAGTCTTTTAACATCTATCTTCCCTCCAGCTCACACTCTGATGCAAAGCCATGCTATTTTCATTCAAAAGAAAGCAAGTGATGGAGCAACCAAGTGAAGAGCGAAGGCCGTACTGCAAGTCTGGCAGGAGACAGAGCTGAGCCCGTCTCCTGTTCTGACTTCTGGCACATTGCTTCTCTACATTGTGTAATGTATCACAGGCTTCCTCTGAGTGTAGTTGTTTGTCTTATTTGCCCATCTTCTCAAGTCATTTATACACATTCAGGATGGGTATAAAGCTTCTTGAAATCTTTCCATCTTGGATTTTAGGAATACCAAAGCTACTGCTACTTTCTCATTTCAGAAAACTTTCAAGCAATCCTCAGAAGTTTCTTTAATATTAATACAGCCATCTAAACTCATAACTTTGTCAGTATAATGAAAAGAGAGATGTCCTCTGCAGATGTAGCAGCTGATAGTCCTTTCTAAATTTTTAAGAAAGCTTTTGAGAGCTACTTAGTTATTCTGTATATATCTTTGCAAGATTTTGCTGGCTGTTACATTCTGGTCAAAGGCCTATTCATCATCTAACCTTTCTTTATTAATTTCCTTTTCTATTATATCAATAGATTGCAGCTTCAGTTGTAATTAGATAAGTGCTAATAAATAAAAAACGCATACTTTCACATTTATTGAAAATGAACATTTACATTACAGTCAATATTTCAGCCTTACAACTTACATTGACTACATTCTTATGGTTGTGTAACTGATAATCTTTCACTCACTAACAATTCATTCCCCAAAAGGTACAATACATTCAGAATGTTATTAAAGTATTATGGTGGAATGCAAGAATAGACACAAAATGCATCTAAAAAAATTGAATTACTAATAATATAATTCACAATATGAAATAGAAGTAGGCCATAAGACATTGTACTATACTTGATACAACTTTGCTTGGCTTTTTATTTTGGGTAGTGCTTTATTTAGACTTTAAGTCAGATGCCACATAGGAAATGGGAAAATAGACTGTATAGGATGATGTTCTTAAAGAAGTCTGTCTGCATACTGCACAACTCCCCATTCACTCCTCAGTTCCTGTGCGGGCAGGAAACTTTTGACAGATAAGTGGAAAAAAGCTGAAGTGTCTTCAGGGTTCTTCCACCCCTGGGAATGGTGACAAAAATTCTCACCACCTAACCAAATAAGACTTAAATAAGCCATCAGTCTTATTTACAGCTGAGCCTGATTCCAAGTTCAGATTAACAGTCCCTTCCTGCTCATCCTGGTGATCAGAGCAGGAGTGGTATTGTTAGCTTTCAAGGGACATTAATGAGATATGTGTTGTGAGAGAGCGCTGTAATGTTTTCCTTGTCACCAAATGGGCAAGCGCAGGTTAGATTTTCTTCCCTCCATTTCCAGAAACACTCAGACCTGGTGGACTATAACCTGACAGAGTACCTTGGGTAGTCATCCCTCAGAGGGTGCTATTCCCTAGCAAACCACTACACAAACAGATTTGGAAGACCAGTAAACATCAGGGGCTCATTAAAGTCAACATTCTGGTCATCAAGTGCTGAAAATGTTGATAACAAGTGTGCCTGTATAAGAAAGTATAAGAACTACTTGTTATGGACAAATAGTCAGGATTTGTATTATGTGCAGTAAGTTCTGTCCCAGCTGATACTTAACTCACATCACCTTTAGTCAGGAGCTACTTCTCTGGAGAAAGAAGTATAGATTAAAAAGACTTAGAGTGCTGAAGCACTTGCAGATTCCTATAGTGGAGATTAGAGCAGGTAACTTTTACACAGAAAAAATTCAGATGATACTATTGGAAGTGCACAAGCCATGAAAATGGTATTTGTACAAGAGATGCATGGAAAATTAATAGTCTGTGTGTTGGGAAGCTCACATTATTCATATCTATGTTGAAAAAAAATGTTCATGACATTCTGGTTGTAAAATCAATGAAGAATAAAATAATTTATGATTTCCTTATCTTCCCACATCATTGCCCTAGCATCTATGCAAGTTGGAAACACAGAACAACTTCTGGTTTCTGCAACCAGGAGTAAATAAGCAATTTACTAACTGATAATAAAGAACTAAAAATATACGTCCTTTCACATAGAACATGTGCTGTTCTTTTTTCAGCTGATGAGACACTACTGTAGTTCTAGTTTTATTCAAAACCATTGAAAATATTCTCTCTAATCACTGTGAGAAGAAAAGGTAATATTTCTCTATTTAATGTAGCAGAAAAGTTCGATCCTTCTAATTGAAAGAATGAAAGGCATAAAAGAAGAGGAAAGATTGAAAGAAAACATAACTTTTTGGCTGGTTGATTGATTGGGTTTTTTTCATATTAGAGATTGATCTCCATGTTACATAGTGAAATACAGGCTATTCACCAGGTGTCTGAGAAAATAAGTAGTGCAACGTGGAAAGAAGATCTAGGAAATTTTCTAGGGAGATATCAATACAAGCTTTATTTCACCATTCTTTTCTAAATTCTTAAGGCAAGTACCTGATATTAATCTTAACCATTTGTTATGTCCTGTGTGCCTACATGACCAGGAATTCAGACTCTTGCATAATTTTTTACAGACATTCTACAGGACAAGGGGAAAGGTCTTACTTCCTGCTTATTCACATAGACAAAGAAAAACATGGAGAGATGGAATTGGTTGAAAATGAGATTGCCGGGTTAGAAAACAGGCACATAATAGCATTATGAGGTGGGGTTTGTTGCTAATTAAATACTCACACCTGGAAAACATCTGCCTCCTTCAGTGGGCTATAGTTGACACCAGAATTGCTCCAGTGCAACTGATGTACATCAGTTTTCAAGAAAAGATGCAATCCATATCTGTCTACCTGGACATTGTCAGGGAAAGAAGGAACATCTGGAAGTTAAAATTGTGTTCACATTTGAGAAATGCCAAGAAAATATAAACAGCTTAATGAAAGAATAAAGGGGAAAGTGGCTGAGTCTGCAGGTACAGGGAATCAATAGTTATAACTTGGTAGTGTTTGTAAATAAACATTATGTTGCATTCAACATCTCTTAGAGTGGTTCAGGGCCACAGAGAGAAAATGGGCATGGCTTAGTTGAAATTTTACATATTATTTGCAATATTTAAGGAAAGGTCACATTACAAAAGAAATCTTTAAGGCACCTATATTGCAGGGTCTGAAGCCTTATTGTTAACACTCATTAAAGTGGAATGTTTCTTTAAAAGACCAATTTCTGCTATGGTGAAAAAGTATTTTGGAACATGAAGATTTCTGAGACTTAAGTACAAGAACTGAGAGGTACTATTGCTGCCTGTCCTACTTGGAGTAGCACTGATTTGAGGCAGCAGAATGAAGAATTTAGTAGATGGGATGATTAGGGGAAGGACCAAAGGTGGTGAAAAGGGAGGAATGCAGGTGGGTTGGAGAGGTGTGTGACTATGGGGAGCACAGCCTCAGCCACCCTCCCTGCACCTGGGGATGTGAAACCACTACAGCCATTGAGCACTGGGAGGAGAGGCATCCCACTGCCAATAGCTCTGGTGGGGGCAGTGAGGAAGCTTGTGGGTCCTGAAGCCTACCAGATCTGGCCATCTCCAGCAGACTGGAGAGCAGTGATCTCTTTTCTTCTTGTTTGGGTTACTCATGTAAAACAAACCTAGTGAAGAAGCAGAAGACTACACATGATTTATATACTGAAATAGCACAGGTAAGCACTAAAAATATTCTCAAGAATTCCACTGTTAACTTTTGGAGAGCTGCATAGTTTAATATTTACTTGACTAGAACATTAAAGCTTAAAATTATTACCAAGAGGACCTTATGATCTAAAATATTAAGGAAATCAAAGAATCTTTACAAGTTGAAATTATTGTAAGATTCTAGTGTGATGACTGTCTCGGTACATGAAGTGATTAGTCCAGTGCAGTCCTGACCTCTAGGCACCACCACAGTAAACAAACCAAACCAAAACAAAACCCCCAGAACCAGTGCCACTTTATTGTTCTGGCAGCCTCTGCAGATGCGGTATTATTTCTTGTTTACTACGCTTAGCATGACACACTGAAGAGTGGATAGCAACCATTTTGTAATTTAGTCATTTGCATCTCTTTTGTGAAACTGCCTTTAGCACTTCACAGTGTGAAATGCATCAGCCTATACTGGGCAACAAATGAAATGATGGCAAATATATTCTTAAAAGAAACTTCCTGCTAATTATTTTTTAAGACAAAAACCTAACCCTCATCATTGTTTTGCCTGTATAGTTGAAATTATCTTAATTCATTAACTCAGGCAAAACTGCATGTTTCCCACCCACCCTGATGCACTGATATCTGCATGTGCACATTTAATTCACATTTAATTTTAATTGTGTGTGCTGAAGCCTCATCAATATTTGTAGCTAACCTTGCAAAGCAAAAAGGCTTTCCTCAAATTGCATTCTCACATATTTGTAGCTGTTTTCTCCATAATTTCCAAAGTCACTAAGTTCCCTTCTCTCCAGAATAACAGCCACCTAGTAAAGTTTCCCTGATGATCTTTCTTACATGACTTCTTTGTAAATCAGTAAAAGAAAATAACAAATCACTGAAAACCTTTGGCTCAATAGCAACTTGCAGGCAAAATATAATAAAGTTGTATTACAAAACCTATGGATTTCTCACATACGATAAATGAAGGGAATAGGCATGGAGGTGAGTCTCTGGGCTGAGGGCCCTGCTGCACTTATTTCTGCAAGGGGAAGGAAGGCAAAGAGTAGGTTGGAAAAGAAGAATTTTGGCCTTTACCAATCTGGAAATTCATCATGTCATCTGGTTTACTAACAGCAGAGCAGAGCATCACATTCTCCAGAGCCTTTCAGGTGGCTTTTATGTAATCAATACAAAATTACAATGTCTAGAACAAGAGATACATTTATCCTAAAATGCATCTCCCATAGATTAATTCTGCTTGGGCAGCTGATAACAGGGCTATGCTTCCTGTGAAAAAAATGCTTGTATTTAGTTCTGAGTTGGCACGCCTCTTACTAAAGTGCTAACTTTATCAAATATATTTTCAAATTTTTAAAAAATGAAAAGACAAAAATAGCTTTTTGAGCCCTTCCTCTTTTGAAGGAGGAAAAACCTTGTATGCTTGGAATTACTCTCTACTACCAAAATAACATCTTTATCGACTTTACTGCTTGTGATACAAATTAAGAGCAGAATATGTGGTGGTTCTGCTTCAAGTGATAGAATGTAGTCAGCCATCTAGTAGCTGTCCCAGGCAGACAGGATCAACTTCTGTCCTGGATCTTTTGCTATAATTGGTGTTATAAATATCTTCCTGGTAAAAAAAAAACAACCCTAACCAAAATAACAGTAAATATTTGAAAGGGTGAGTTTAACTTTGGATATCTCCTTATGAATGCTCACATTTTTTTAACCCTATCATGAGTGCTGATACAAAAAAATCTGTAGGAAGAAGGGGGTTTGAAGCTTTCCCTTAAAATAAAGAAAAGCAATTGAGTTATACTAAATTCATGTTACACTTTAAATATTGGGATTATAAAACTATGAAATATATGTAGCCTGAACTGTATCACATACATGTGATATTGCCTCTTTGGGATATTAAATTGTATCCTGTAACATATTTGCTCATGATTCAGTTGACTTTAGCAGGAGTTACACAGAAAGACCTGAAGCCAAAATTAAGGTTCTACCTGTTATAGGAGGAAAAGGTCAAAGCAAAATGAGGATCTTAACGTTTGAATGGATGTATTAAATTATGCCTCTAAAAACAGTCAAATAGTTACCAGAAAACTATATTTATGGTAATTGTGTCAATTGTGAATAACCTCTTAGCGAAGATTGAAACAAGATTTAGCCTTCCTGACATGCATAGAGAACCACAACTTAAATCTACATAATGGAATATAGGAAAAAAATTGAGTTAATTTACATACCAAAGGAGGCTACAAAGGATTAGACTCATTGTGCCTTTGACAATTTGACTCCAGGCAAAGGTACAGAGATACTTTTGAAGTTGTGAGAACATAAGCATGTACAGGGAGTAGCAGGTCTTTACTCATTACATATTTGTAAAGGATTTTTTTAAACTATTTTTGAAGATAGAAAGAGGAGACTTCTCCAGTGGAAAGTTTTTCTGTGCCTGGCATTTTATATTTTCCTTTCTTATGATAAATGCCTTTGCATAGTACCAAGCAGAACTTTTAGGCCAGAGACAAGCTCACACTGTGCTGTAGAACTAATTCTAAAAAAAGCCCAAATCAGCCACAAGACTCAAGTGAGGCTTATTCAGGAGTTAAAGCCACAGGTTTTTTTTCATTCTGATTTCTAAGGGCAAATCCAGCACTGACCATGGTTTTGAGCAACTGAATTGATTTGACTGAACATAGGTAAGTTTTAGCATATGAGGGTGTTTGGGAAGAAACAATATTTTCTACAGCTTTTTTGTTTAGCTTCCTGTGCATCACATGATCTTTGTTAGCTCAGGTCTTTTCCTCAAAATCTAATGAGTCTGAAGAATAATGTAGCTGCTTACTGTGTGCTTTAGCATGTTCTGATTATGTTTTGCATTTATAGAAGGGACCAGCATTACACCTCCTGCATATTACCTGCAGTATTATCTATCAGATTTGGAAGAGAAAGGAAAAAGAGAAAGGTAAAAAAGAAAGCTATTACAGAGGAAAAAAAAGTATCAGAGGTTATGAAGAAAAGGACAGAACGTGGGACAGGACAAGATGCACTGGCAGTGTCGTCTGATATCTCTGCTACCTATTGCTGTCACTACCTCCACCCTTAGTCAAATATTTGATAGCCAGGTACTTGCTTCTTAATTCCTGAAATAGACTTATTTACATAAATCAGCTGTGCTGTGTTTTATTGGGAAAAAAACTAGAAGCTAAATCTTCCTGGTCCCTTCTGACCACATATTGTTTAAACACATTTCCACTCAGGAATATAAAGTCTGAGTGGTCATGTTCCAATGCACCAGAGCAAGGTTTGTATAAAGACACAGGGCTAAGACTAAAATATGAAATAAAATAATCATAGTTTCCAATAAAAATGTTTAAAGCTGACAAGAGAACATGACAGTGGGATCATATGGATAAGTATAGCTAGCTGTCCAGAACTTCAAGTTAAGTCTTTACATGCAGTGACTTTAAAGTTCAGATCTGCTTATCTACTTTATGTTCCCTGTTACCAGTCTGATCTGCCAACGTTAAGCATTAAGGGTGCTAAGCCTGCATGTCTCTGTAAAGTTCTTTTTGACCATAACTTTGAACTGGTTTTAAATTGGTGTGAAAGCACTGTATAAAAAACCATTGTTACATTTAAAGCTACTGAAGACATTTCAATATTAATCTTTAATAATTCTCCTTTTTAAGCCCCACTCAAATGATGCTGCAGTGGCGGAAGGCAGGGACTGTAATTGTTGATGTTTTTTGAATAACAAACTGAAGTTTTCTTTAAATGTGTTTAAAAATACACCTTTTAAAAATTAAATACGAAATTATGAAAATCTGTGCTAAGGACTACATTTTTACATTACTATGTGCTTCTACACTTCTATCTATAGAAATCACTTATATTTAAACATGAAGCTATGATCAAGTCACTACATTTGTGAAGAAAGGTGAAGAAATCACCAAGGTATTAGAAATCACTGGCTAGGCAGAGTTAAATTAAGCTAGCCCTTTTCTTTGCAGCTACAAAGAATATGTTCTTGATTTCAATTTTTTTTTACTATTGGAACTCGATGAAATCTTATGCTATGTCAACAAGTAATTAGGATTTGTTTAAAAAAGGTAGAAAACATGTTTCCTTTCTCTAACCTTTGAAAAAACATTACATGAAAGAAAATGAGCTCTATCACTTATATATTCTTGTAGAATGCAGTGGCCAGAAACTAAATTACAAATAGTATTATATTTGTTTAATAAATGACTTAGATTACTTGTTCTATTTAAAATTGACTTTTCCTGTATATCCAGTACATATACAGTACACAAATAAACAATTTTAAAAATGCTGGGCTTGTACCATTTTGATTGAATTCCAATTTCCATCCTAATGAAGCTTGACATAAATCACATGTAAAAATGAAAACATTATTTAGTAAAAAAGAAATACACCATTTACCATTCTCTATCATAAAAATACCAATGTAAAGACTAAGAATCTCAATAAATGGCTCCAGAACTATAGAATTGTTTAATAGATATTTAGATTATTTTCTAAGAGTAAAAGGCAGACATTTAGTGTGAAAGGCTGTATTCAGTCACTATATTAGTAATCAGCCAACAGGAAGGCATATGCAAAAATTATTAAAATTGCTGTTTGAAATCCAAGTTTCTTTTTTTTATTATTTAAATCGTGATTAAAATTGGTGATGTAAAAGTTTTTATCAATCATTTTAATTTAATCTACCCTCTACTAGTTTAAATATGGTTTAAGCTGGTAAAATGAGCACAGTCCACTAGTTCAATCTGCTTAAACAGAGCAGAACCCAGGGAATATTAGCAACAGAATGAAGAGAAAAGCTTCTCCACTTCTGTAAACAGTTGACCTGCCTCGAAACAGGCAAGTCTGGTTTCTCTGTCCTTAGTGTGCCCTGGACTGAAGCCAGACCTATATTATGAAACCTATTTTAAACCAAACCATTTTCTGCTTTCCAGAGCAGTAAAAGCAGCATGAATCCGCCTCTTACTTGGTGTTCACATTGTAGGCAATGGGTAAAAGTACTCAAAATATTTATAGACTAGAATTTTTTCAAGGATGAGGTACCTGGAGGTGTAGACTGGGACTTTTGACTAAGTGGTTGCACAGATTTTCTTTTTAAATCGGGGCGATCAGTTCCCACTGATAACTTGAAAATGCTACCAGGCTTTTAAACATATTTCTCATTATATAAGTAACCTTAAAATATGTTCCAAACACTTATGCATACAAGGCTCTTTAAAAAAAAAAAGTGAATAAATGATCAGCCCTACAGTCCGGCTGTTTGCACACAAGAAAATATGAGTTAACTGCACACACACACTTTTAGCCTGTCTTGGGCTAGCAACACCGTGCATTAGCTTAAACATCTGGTTTAGCTGCAGAGCTAGCTGACTTTCTAGGGGGCTACACAGGGTAACGATATGTTACAGTTTCTCTGTAACAACTGAACATGCATAGATACTGTACCAGCTGTGAATAACTGTCCACAAATCCTTAAACCTAAAAAGTAAGCTAACAAATTTGGCCTCATGTTTGCTTGCCTCAATAGGCTATGGGAGAGCACCCAGCCTGCAGCCAGACTAACCAGCTCAGTTGTCCAGACCCAAAGACACAGCAGAATCTAAGCTTTAAGAAATTTCAGTGAGAATTTGGAGCTTCTTTTTCCCCCAAAGACTTACTATTTTACAGGCAGTCCTGGGTTTTCTGATTTTTTTTTTGTCTCTGAGTAATTAAACTGTTGACTTACCTGGTACTTTTGAACAAGAGCAGACTGATTCTTTCAAAAAATAATTGCCAAAATTGTTGTATTTCCCTTACTCTGCTGCAAAAGGTATACTATCTCCTTCCTCATCAACATCAGAAAGCAAAGACATCTTTTAATTTTTCACGTTTGCCAATTGCAAATAAATTTTGTAGAAACCTCCTATCTCAATGCTTAAACAGCAGTCCGGCTGAGGGCTAGGAAACACCTCACACGCCTTTAGCCATCACAATGAATCATCTAATCTAGTTTATTTATCTTGGCCCCTTTTGCAGTCAGTACAACTAGCACCTCTAGCAGCAACTCATGAATTACCATGGGAAGCAGCTACGTCCCCCTTGCCTGTAGTGTGATGTTGCTAAACTTTATGCCAACTGGAGACTGCTGTTAGTTTCTGGCCATCACTCTCGTGCAGTCGTCATGATTTTACCCTCTGGCTCTTGTCTGTTATTTCTCATACCTTATCAGTTTCATGTCTATTAATCTTCAAACATACAGATCTTGTTAAATCTGCCTTTTGAAATGGTTTACATCTTAAAACTTTTCGTAGTTATCAAATAGCCTGAGAAAAGGACTGAAATCCAGAAGCTAATTTTGATTTTGTCACTGACGAGCTGTGTGTGGCCTCAGGGCTAGCCTGTCTCCTTGCAGCCTGCCTCAAGACAGAGGGAACGTGTAGTTGCACAGCTCTCAGCAGCAAAATAAGGACCAAACTGCAACTCATTGTCACATTTCTGTTTGACTCCTGCTTATCTCTTGCTCCCCCGGGGAAACAAGTTGTGGCAGACAAACAGCTGGCATAGAATCCTTGACTTTCTCCTCTCCTCATGTCCCCGGATTAGATCAGTGCATAGTCTCCAGGGCACTGCAGCAGGCAGAGCTGGATCTCTGTTTATTCTTCGCTACGTGGGAGGATAAAGTGCCAGGGGACAGCCATCAGCCTTGCACTGTGACCTGCAGTAGATTGGACTAGAAAGGACCAACTATAGGGCTGCTGCTGGAGCTATTGTGCACATACAGAATAAGCTGTACGTTGGTAGAAGCCATTTCTCAGAGGTGCCAGGTGTTTTGTACTTGTATTTCAGCAGTGGCCTCTCTAACTACATCTGCCATTGATTCCAGTCCAATCCTCGTATTCATAAACACAGCAGAGTAGCATAGTTAGATAACAGTGGCTTTCCAGGCAAGCTCTTAAACAGATCATAGTAAAGTCCCTGGACATTACAGAATACGCAGTAACAGCTGAAATGTAATAACAACAACAACAATAGATCCTGAGAGTACTGCAAAGACAGAGTACCTAGTCTTTGTACTGAGATATTTTTTTTTTATACATTCTTAAGTACTTCCACTATTTAACAGTATGTTTCTGTGATTGCAATTACATGTAATATGAGGATGCTGAAGGTAATCCTTTGGAACCTTCTTCTAAATATTTGCCAGCAGGAGATCTAGGTTCTGCCAACTTTCTAAGGACATTTACAAATTGCTGTCTTTTTGTCTTCCCCTGGGTACACTTCACCAGTATTTCCACAACTAACAATTTGTACCTGTGGAAATGAACAGGCAGCGCATGTGCCTTGCAATGCAAGTAGACAAGCCAGTGTCATTGCTTGGTGGCTACATTTTTAAGCTGCTTAGTTTCATTGCCATTACTGTGATGTCAACCTGAAAGAGTACCCCATCGGTCCCAGGCACCTGTGTCTGGATTTGACATGGTATTGACATGGGTTGTCAGGAGAAGATACCTTGGAATATGTACAAACAGCATCAGTCTGCCAGGGCTGGACAGCCTCTACACACCAGCAGCCATACTGGCTATGGCAGCATTGAAGCCAGCATCTCTGTTGTGCTGTGCTCCCTGACGTGCCACCATGGTACCACAAAAGGCAAGGAGTTTGACAGTCTAGTTGATGTGTGGCTGATAGTGTAAAACAGAGTTAAGAATACCTGCCACAAGGAGCAAGTACTTTAATTCTAATATAGTCATGAAGACCCCAGTAAATCATGGGCTGAGATGTAATACGAAACAAGCAAAAAAAAAAATCAAAAAGGAATTGTGTGTAGCAAGAGGCATTTTAATTGCTTTCTGTTTATCTGAAATATATGTTGCTGAAGTTTAGATCTGAACTTTCAGACTGCCTTGTGAGTGCCAGCAGTAGCCCAGAGGAAAACGAACTGCAGTGAAACATTAGCCCCAGGCTGAATTTTTAGTTTGCTGCCATAAGTAAAATTTCCATCTCATGGACCCAGAATTTAAAAATCAGCCAATCGACACAACTCTATTCCAAATATAAGAAAACAGAACAAAACAAAACTGAACTACTTATATGGCTTATTTACCTGTCATGCTGAAGGTCAGCTTATTGTAGAGCTGATGGCCCTTATCACCTGAAGTCTATTGCTTTGCACAGAAAAAACACTGAAGAAAGGCACACAATATTACAGCTAAGGAACACTTGTAAAACCACTACAAAAGCTCTATAAAAACATTTTCAGATTTCTTGTTTTATTTGTATTTTATTTTAGGGACTTTTATTTTCTTTCTTTAATAAGCTAAATGTCTGAAAAGTAATTTCCAGACTGATTGAAAAGTCTTCTATTTTTGCTGTTAATTTTGAAGTAAAAATCTCGCTAATTTGGGAGTTTTTTTGTTTGGAGAACCTTGCAAGAGGTATTTCCATACTGCTCCTGTAACATTGATGGTATTAATGCATTCATTCTGGAAGACTAATATAATTTCACACACTTCCCTTTCACACAGCAGCTGCAAAATAACCAATGCTTCCAACATACCTGGTCAAGAATATCCAGATAAAGTAGTGCTAGCATTTGGGTTATGGCTGTCAGGCTGAGCCACCTGGTTTGGCAGTATTTGCTGCCAGAAGCAAATTGTACATCCTTCCAATTCCTGATTAAAAATCATATACACATTGCCTCCTTGCTGTGACTAATCAGGCATCAGGCAAGGATTGTACTATTTGACATAGTACTAACATCAGTCCTTTTGAAAACAATGGGCTCACTCTCTAATAATGCTTAACACAGATCCTCTTACAAATATTAACAATGAAAAATGGAAGATGCAAAGTACAACTGTCATACACTGAAACTCTACATAACCTTGATGTGTACATAAAAATATCTTTCAGAAGACTATTTAAAAACACTTTGTTTTGTAGTGTCATTATTAAATTTGGATAAACAGTGGAGTGATCCACACTGGGGAAAAAAAAAAAAGGTTAGAATGAAATTCAACTAAAATATTCAGTATTAAATTTAAGAAGGTTGCATTTTAAATATATCCCCTGTCTGACTGTGGTTGATAAAATATTGTTATGCATCTAAAATGTTATTTAAATATGAATGGTCAGGAAATATTAAAGTACATGAAATATTCATAGTTTAGAATATGTATTTATTGGTTAATACAATTGCCTTTCATTCTTGCAGGCCTGGCTATGGTGTACTTATTTCAGCACAACTTTCACTGACTCCTTTAGAAATTTACCTGAATACGGATTGCAGAGTTGATAGCTTTTACCCTTCGGTAACTTTGTGTACAGGTCACAAATACTCTGTCCCCCTTATGGAAAAATCAGGGCCACCAAACTAAGCTATTCAGACTCTGGCAAACCTCCTATTATACGGCACAACCAAAGCTTTACCTGAGCAAAGGCTTGAGGCTAGAACCACCTGACATTCAAACGTTCCCCTTGTATCACTCTAATGGAGCTGCCTAAGGAGTGTCATTCTGCAAATGAAACTAATGCTATTTTTAGAGGTGTACAGAGATCTAGCTTCAGTAACTGGTAGAAACTCAGGCTACAGGAGTGAAAAAGAAAGAAAAAACAGGAAAGAAAAGTAGAAAGCAATCCAACAAACAGAATTAATTGATCCTGGAGTGAAAGCATTATTTGCCGAGAGCAACAAATTATATTGACATGTTAGCTCAATTACACTGTCAAAGTACATATAATTTTTGGTTAATTATACTTGAAAATAGTTACCGTACCTTCTGCTGTGATCTCGGCCATGATGACGATGGTAAGAGATACTCTGTTATAAAGGTCAAGATCTACCGTGGCAGCTTAGATAATACTTTTGGGTTGCTGGCTCTTGCAGGAGCTGCAGAATGAGAAGGAGGGACGACCTCTGCTTTTTCTAATTCTGTTCCTTCTTCTTTTGCACCCCTCTGAACTTTCTGTTTCCTCTGAGACTCCTACCCTCCCAAAGC